>NW_006921879.1:1299962-1341595 GCF_000298275.1 Orycteropus afer afer
TTTCCAGACAGTATCTCTATGGAAGTAGATTGTCCATTCTTCCTTCTGCAGAGCCACTGGTGGGTTTGAACCGTCAGCCTTCTGGTTAGCAGTCAAATGCCTTAGGCACTACGCCACCAGAACTCCCAGGGTTAATAATTATAAACAACAGAAACTAACTAGCTAGTTTTAAAATATAAATTATTTGAAGGAATATTAGTAGGAAATTGGAGACAAGCTGGATGTACAGCATGGGTAGAGTGGATGGTAAAATGTAGTGGATAAAACCTTGATGTATTGTACAGTTGTTAGAAGAATGTATTGGAGCTGCTTGATAAAAACTCCTATGGTTACCATCCCCAATGGTCTAGGATAGTGCCACTAGTTTTACTGCAGGCAAAGGCTGTTCATTTCAAAGCAACCCCACAGAAAAACAAGAGCAGAACTTTAAGAAGCTTTCCTCTACCTACTCTCTCTCACTGCTACTCTCTGTCCAGACAGTGGCCTTCCCACCCCCACGTCGTCTTCTCGCCTTCCCACACACTCTGGGTTCAAGAAAGACTAGTTTCCGTAGGAGTTTCTCACAGAACTAGTGGTGACAGTGGTTAATTCCATGTTTCCCTCTTACTCTGTCTTTTCTCCAGGATTAATTTTAGAGGAAGGAGCTAGCCACCTGTGCTAATTTATCATCTTACCAATATATGTTTTTCCTAGTGTGTTCTGGTTTTTTGCAACTTCCTAGTTTATCGGAGGCTGCATTGCTACTAGGGAGAAGAGTTGGCCTGGAGATATGCTTAATCCCCAAACTGCACAACACGTGGAAGGCAGATTTACTGCCTTCTGAACAATAGTTGAAACCCTGGGAAGATATCTGGAATGCATTGAAAAAAATCAATCAATCAAGGAGAAGAACTTTGATTATACTGATTTCTAATTTCCAAGTGGACCTGCAAAAAGGGTATGCAGCAGTATCCTCTGACCTTCTCTAACTTCACAAGGGGGAAGGGGATACAGAACAACATCAACAGCCTAAGGCTGATTCCTATGAGGCCAGATATGCCACCACCCTCCAACCTTTTTACCAGTTCTGACACCAACTGTCCCATCCACAGCACTCTCTACTTCTTTGCTGGGTTCAATAATTCATTGCAATGGCCACACAGAACTCACAGATAATACTAACTAGTATGGGATTTATTAGGGAAGTAACAGGTTACAATTCAGAATCTGAAACAAGTCAGGATATAGTTCTTCAATTAGGACAGTTTCTTCTGAGTCGTGCCTCAGGCACTTTTCTCTCTGGCCTTGGCCTCTGCCCTGCTCTGGCCAGTGTTACGAAGCTCTGTTAGCTATGCTGTCTTTCTGTCAATGAGGTCCAGCACAGGGATCTCAGGTCCAAGGATATACTCCACTCCTGATTCTTCTTCTGTCTTAATCCCTCCCTCTACCTTTAGGATGGCTCATTTTCAGCCTAGTGCGATGGCAAAATTGACTAATTCCCACGTTAGTGTTCCGAACACCTTATTTCCATGGTCCCACCCCCCCAAGGGTGTCATGTACCTTATGTAAATTGTTAGTAAGCCATCCAGTCCCCTGGATGGGCTACAAGCACCTCACATTTGCCTAGTCTCATGCAGTTATTTGGTGGGGATTACAAAGACTTTGGTTAGAAAAGCCATACTAAGTATTTCACTGGCACCACAAGACCCTACCAATTTGAGAAATTATTGTAATTGAGCTGTAATTTTTTTTTTAAATTCAGTTCTATATAAGCCAACATAACTTAATTGTTTACAATGAAAGTAAACCTACTAAAAAATTTTTAATCTTACTTTATCTTGTGAACTGATAGTCAATGTATTTTAAATTTGTATGCATAGTATTTTAGGAATAAATTAAATTACCAAAAAAAAAGTTGAAAGTGAACAACCACCAATAAGAGTGTATATTGACACCCAGTGTAATGCACTAAGATGGTCACCACAACTTGCCAAAAATGCATAACCTCAATCTAATCATGAGAAAATATCAAACAAATACAAATTAAAGGACATTCTACAAATTTAATTGCCAAAAGTTATAAGGCCATAAAAGACAAATAAATACTTTGGGATTTTCACAGATTAGAGGAAACTAAGGAAATACGATAATTACATGCAATATGGGATCGTGAATTACACCTGGACCACAAAAAGGACATTGTTGTGTTGTTGTTAGGTGCCATCGAGTTGGCTCTGACTCATAGTGACCCATGTACTACTGGACGAAACACTGCACGGTCCTGTGCCAGCCTCGCAATCCCTGATATACCTGAGCCCATCGTTGCAGCCACTGTGTCAGTCCATCTCGTTGAGGGCCTTCCCCTTTTTTGCTGACCCTCCACTTCACCAAGCATGACATCCTTCTCCAGGGAGTGGTCCCTTCTGACAACATGACCAAAATGAGTGAGACCAAGTCTGGTCATTCTCGCTTCCAAGGAGCATTCTGGCTGCACTTCTTCCAGGACAGATTTTTGTTAGTTCTTCTGGAAATTTATGGTACTTTCAGTATTCTTTGCCAACATCACATTCAATAACATCAACTCTCCTTCAGTCTTCCTTATTTATTGTCCAGCTTTCACATGCATATGAGGCAATTGAAAATACCATGGCTTGGGTTAGGCTCACCTTAGTCTTCAAAGAGACATCTTTGGTCTTCAGCACTTTAAAGAGGTCCTTTGCAGCAGATTTGCCCAGTGCAATATGATGCCTGATTTCTTGACTGCTGCTTCTATTGATGTTGATTGTGGAACTAAGTTATATGAAATCTTTGACATTAAAAAGGACATTAGTGGGTGGAAAAGTTGGCAAAATTAAAATCTGTGAATTAGTCAACAGAATTGTATAAATACTAATTTTCTGACTTTGACAATTGTATTATGGAAGGAGCTTTGATGGTGTAGTGGTTAAGGCATTTGGCTGCTAACCAAAAGGCCGGTAGTTCGAACCTACCAGCCACTCCCTGGAAGAAAGATGAGGTGATCTGCTTCCATAAAGATTTACAGACATGGAAATTCAATGGGGGTCTCTATGAGTTGGAATCAACTTGATGGCAGTGGTTTTAAACATTGGGGGAAGCTAGGTTAATGGTATATTCATAGATACATTGTGGATTATTTTTGCAACATTTCTATAAGTTTAAAATTATTTCAAAATAATAGTTTAAAAAAAAAAAAACTAAAAAAAACCCTATTCCCATTGACTACATTCTGCCTCATGGCAACTCCATGTATCACAGAGTAGAAGTACTCCATGGAGTGTTCTAGGCTATGACCTTTATTGAAGCAGTTTACCAAGCCTTTCTTCTGCAGAGCCACTGGGTAGGTTTGAACTGCCAACCTTTAGGTTAGTACCTGATCACAAACTTCTTGTACTAGCCAGGAACCTAAGGCATGGTGTTACGAAAAACAAAAATACAGACTCACTGCCATCGAGCCAATTCGGACTCATAGCAACCACCATTGGTTTACCAGTCGGTTAATCTTTACAGAAACAGATTGCTCCATCTTCCTTCTGCAGAGCTGCCGGAGGGTTAGATGCTAGAAATAAAAAGAAACTATCCCTGCCCTCTAGTGAGTGGAGAAGGAGAGAAATTATCATAATTATAATAGTGTAAGTCAAGATACACCTACCCCTCACTTATGCACTATCTCCTCATCTGATATTTCACATTTAAGACAATAGTAACCAATCTACTGTCGTACTTTTTTGTGCACTAACAACATTCATCTGGCAGTAATGAATGCTGGGGTGAAAGGTGAGAGTAATACTGGCTGTAATGGTTAAGGTAGGTGTCAACTTGGCTGGACCATAAGTCTCAGTGGTTTGGCAGTTATGTAATGAAGTGCTTTGGCAGTTATATATGACATAGTCATCCTCCACTTTGTGATCTGATGTGGTCATCCTCCATTTTTGCCTAACACTGATTTTCACATAACAGCCTGGTCTTTGGAGTCCAACCATATTGATAAGTGAGGAATGGGTATAATTTTTTGGCAAAAGGACAGCTTCACAAGAAGATAACATTTGAGCAAAGAACTTGAAGAATCTGTTGGAGGCAAATGGAAGTAAAGTGTTACAAAGAGTACAGTATGATGGGAATTTAAAAAAAAGGCTTAAGAAAGTATGGTGTATTCTGGGAAACACAAATAGAATCAGTATTTCTGGAGCATAAACTGTGAGAAAGGCACCAGAAGATGAGATAGATGAGTAGGCAGCACTAAGAAATTTAGGCTTTATCCAGTAAATCAGTGCTACCAACTTTAGATAAAAATTTAAGAACAGATTATATTTATTAAAAAAGGTAATGATAAACCACTGTTAACCACTGGGAGGTGGGTTGGTGCAGGAGATCCTGGATAGAGTGGGAAAACTGTGGAACAAAACTCAAAATCATAAAAAAAAGACCGAGTTTGCTGGTCTGATAAAGCCTGGTGAGACCCCTGAAACTATGGCCCCTAGCCACCCTTCAGGTCTGGGATTGAACTCAGTTCTGTGCCTTCCAGCCAAACAATAGGCAGGCATATGGGGTGAACATTTAGACCAGGTAGATATACTCCTTGGAGTGATCACTTGTGGGAGAACAGAAGGGCAGTGTTTGCACAGGGAGACAGCTCAGGGGGACAGGAGTGCATGGGAGGGAAGGACACAGGGAAGAGGTAACTATGGGGAGGAAATGGGAAGAGAGCTGTTACACTGTAGGGAATTGTAGTCAAAGTCTTGAAACAAAATGTGTATGAACTGCTGGATGGAAAATGAATTTGCTCTGTTAATTTTCACCCAAATCACAATAAAAGTTAACAAAACAAGACAAAAACCCTCTGTTTTACATGCCAAGGATCAAGATGCCATTTCATTGTTCAAGGCTCATTATTTGTGATTATCATTTACCAAATCTTTAGCCACAACAAAGGATGGTAAGGTGACACTGTGCATTTCGGAAAGGCTACAATATTTTCCATTGCATCAGACACATTGCAGCAGCATGGGATGACATTAGTCTTTAATGTATGCAAGAGATTTGACAAAAGGGCTTGAAACAGCTCTCTGCATTTGGTAATGACCTTGAAGGTTTTGACCAAAATGAAAAAATAGCTGAAATAAATAGTAAAATTTTGTTGCTAAAAAGATGCCTTGATCTAGAGGTTGATGCAAGTGATGTGAATGATTTGATAGGCTGGAAAGAGGGAGAGCTTTCAAATGAAAAATTAATTTAGCTAAGCTACAAGAAACACAAAGGAATGTGGGAGAGGAAGAACAAAAAATATCGAAAGAGAGCTGAAAATGTTTAATGTAAAGATATTAGCTAAAATTTTAGTAGATATGAATAATACTTTATCAGAATTAGAAATCATGGACCCAAATTTTGAACATTTTGGGAAGGGAGAACATGAAGTAAATGAAAGCATGAAGTGTTACCACAAAATATTTGAAGAGAAAAAGAAAACCACTGTTTAAACCAAACTTAGTGATTCTTTCCAAAATGGTACCCTTCATTGACTCCAGTTTCCTTGTGATTACAAAGTCCTGTCTCAGGATTGCAAACCCGAAGCTCAAGAACATACAATGACCCAGATAATGTTTGACCATCAACCAGCTACAGCTTTACAGATGATTCCACAAATCTAGAAAAGTTACTATTTGAAGACTTTGCATCTAATTAATTTAGTTCTTCTGGGTTTTTGTAAAACATGATTTTGTACTTTATTTCATTTACATTTTTGTACACAATAAAACAACACTTAACACAAAAAAAAGGTAATGATAAAGATAAACCATAATTTAAAAAAGAACTAAAATCATTGTTTCATATTTGGGGGAAGGCTATGTAATAGTTCATTTATGTGTCAATTTAGGTAGGTGTGTTAGACTAGAGAAAGAAAACCAGTAAAGCTTATATAGAGAGAGAAAGAGAAATTTATCTTAGGAAAATGGCTCACACACTTAAAGAAGCTGGCCAGCCCAAAGTTCTTGATCAAACATCAAGCTGGAGGCTTTTCCCGACTCTTGCAGGTGCAAGGGCTGAGGAGCTCAAGGTTGGCAGACAGTATACTGGCTGTTGACTCCAACAAATGACAAATCCAAGATCTCCAGGCCGAATGGTGGATTGTTAGCTCACGGACAGTTGTAGACAGCCCAACTGTGGATCAATCTTAATCCACAGAAGAGTGTTTCTTCTCCCAGGATGTCCATAAATATACTGGAAGCAGGCCACACCCCTAGGGAAACTCCCTTTCAATGGATTGGCTGCTCAAAACATATTCATCTGATCCCATCATGGGAATAACCACACAGAATTGTGGTCCAGCCAAGTTGACACACAGCTCCAACTATCACAGTAGGTTACCAAACTCACTGCCATTGAGTCAATTCCAATTTACAATGACCCCCCCCCCATTGGGTTTTCAAGGCTGTAAATCTGTAAAGCAGATATTCAAGGCTGTAAATCTATAAAAGCATACTGCCTCATCTTTCTTCCATGGAGTGGCTTGTGAGTTTGAAGCACCAACCTTTTAGTTAGTAGCCAAATTCCTTAACCACTAAACTACCAGAGCTCCTTAGCTAGGCTACAGTACCTAGTTATTTAATCAAACACTAAGGTTTGCTGTGAAGGTATTTTGTAACTGTGGTTAACAACTAGAATCAATTGACTTTAAATAGAAGAGATTACACTCAGTGATGTGGGCGGGGCTTATCCAAACAGTTGAAGACTTTAAGAGCAAAAACTGAGGTTACCTGGAGAAGAAGACATTCTGCCTCAAGACTGCAGTACCAATTACAGTCTGTGTTTCCAGCCTTCTGGTGCACCATATGGATTTTATACTTGCCAGCCATCAAAATCATGTGAGCCAATTCCTTAAAATAAATCAATCTCAATCTTTCCCCACCCCCATTGGTTCTGTTTTTCTGGAAAACCCTGACTTATACAGGCTGATAAGATCACCGAGGTGTCTTTACCAACTCAATTACATATAGAAAGCCACATTTATTTCTTACTCTAGTTTAAGTTGTTTGGCATGGTAACATATATATGGTGGCTCGCTCAAACAATTCTCGATATTAGGAATGCAAATCTATAATATATGCAAAGTCAGATACTTAAAATTTCACATTTCACCTCATAGGTATGAATCTCAATCCATAAAATGAAACTCACAAAAAAATCTCATTATTATTTTAATTTTTCCATTGTCTCTTAGATTGGGATCTTTAGAAGAGCAAAACCAGTATATATATAAATACATATACAGAGAGAGATGTATTTCAAGGAAATGACTCATGCAGTTGTGGAGATAGGCAAGTCCCACATCTGCGAGTCAGGTGTCAGACTGAAGGCTTCTCCTGACTTACATAGTTGCAGAGGCTAATGAACCCAAAATCAGCAGGTCAGATGGCAGGCTGCTGGCTCATGGTGCCTTAGGAGTTGGTAAATACAAAAGTCATCAGGTCAAGCCACAGGCTACTAGCTCACAACCCAAAAACCAGAGGTCAGAGATTGACAAGTTGGATGCAGGATCGAGACACAGAGAGATAGAGAGCTTTGTCAGAACAGCCATATATATTGAATGCAGGCCACACATGCAAGGAAACTCCCTCTCAACTGATAGTCTGCTCACATCAGATCACAAAATAGAAGATGATTCTATATCTGCCAAACCACTGAGAATCACAGCCTAGCAAAGTTGATACATAACCTTAACCATCATACACTTTAAAATATAGTACCTATTCCTACATAACAACAACAATTCCTACAAGGAGTAGGAGCTCTAATGGTGTAGTGCCTAAGGCACTTGACTGCTAACCAGAAGGCTGGTGGTTCAAACCCACCAGCCACTCCTCGGAAGAAAGATTGGGCGATCTACTTCCATAGTGATACTGTCTTGGAAACCCAAGGAGTGGTTGCTGAGTCGGATCCAACTTGATGGCAGTGAGTTTGGTTTTGAGCTTTTATTACTACAAGGAAGACCAGTTAATACTACTATTATCCAAATTTATGCCCCAACTACTAAAGCCAAAGGTGAAGATTTTTGCCATCTTTTGCAGTCTGTAATTGACTAAACATGCAATCAAGATGAATTGATAATTACTGGTGATTGGACTGAGAAAGCTGGAAATAAAGAAGAAGTATCAGGAGTTGGAAAATAGGGCCTTGGTGATAGAAATGATGCCAGAGATCGCATGACAGAATTTTGCAAGACCAATAACATTCACTGAAAATACCTTTTTTTAAACAATATACACGGTGACCACACATGTGAACCTCACCAGATACAATACACAGGAATCAAATTTGCTACATCTGTGCAAAGAGATGATGGAGAAACTCAATGTCATAAGTCAGAACAAACCCAGGGGTTGGCTGTAGAACAGACTATCAATTGCTCATATGAAAGTTGAAGTTGAAGTTGAAGAAAATTAAGACAAGTCCATGACCCAAAATACAACCTTGAGCTTTTCCCTCCTGAATTTAGAGACCATCTAAAGAATAGATTTGATGCATTGAACACCAATGACTGAAGACTAGACAAATTGTGAGATAACATCAGTAACATCATACATGAAGAAAGCAAGTGGTCATTAAAAAGACAGGAAAAGAAGACCAAAATGGATGTCAGAAGAGGCTCTGAAACTTGCTCTTAAATGGAGAGTAGCTAAAGTGAAAAGAAGAAATGATGAAATAAAAGAGCTGAACTGAAGATTTCAAAGGGCTGCTAGAGAAGTCAAAGTATTATAATGAAATGTGCAAAGACCAGGAGTTAGAAAAACAAAAGGGAAGAATTACACTCTTCATTTCCCAGACTGAAAGAACTGAAGAAAAAAAATTAAAACCACCCATGTCACTTTAGTGTATTTTACTGTACATAAATTGTATTTCAATAAAGTGCATTAAAAATAAAATAAAATAAAAATTAAAAAGTTAAAACCAGGAGTTGTAATATTGTAAGATTCTATAGGCAAAGTAAGGAGCTTTGGTGGCGTAGTGCCTAAGGCATTTGATTGTGAACCAGAAGGTTGGTGGTTCAAATTCATCAGCCACTCTACGGAAGGAAGACTGGGCAATCTACTTCAGTAAAGATTTACTACCTTGGAAATCCAAAGGGGGTCACTTGAGTCAGAATCGACTTGACGGCAGTGAGTTTGTTTTGTTTTGTTTGGTTGGTTGATAGGCAAAATATTGAAAATACAGGAAGCATTAAAAGGGGGAAGGGATACACAGCCACTGTACCAAAAAAGAATTGATTAATGTCCAACCATTTAGGAGATAATATATGATAAAGAACTGATGGTATTAAAAGAAAAAGTCCAAGCTGCACTAAAGGAATTGGCGAGAAACAAGGCTCCAGGAACTGACGGAATGCCAATTGATATGTTTCAACAAACAGATGCAAGGCTGGAAGCGCTAATTTTTCTATGCCAAGAAATATGGCAGCAACAGGAAGAGATCCATATTTGTTCCCATCCCAAAGAAAGGTGATCCAACAGAATCTGGAAGTTATCAAACAATATCATTAATATCACACACAAGTAAATTTTTGCTGAAAATATTAAAAATGATTGCAGCAGTACATTGAAAGGAAACTGCCAGAAATTCAAGCCAAATTAAGAATAGGACATGGAATGAGGGATATCATTGCTGATGTCAGATGGATCTTGGCTAACAGTAAAGAATACCAGAAAGATGTTTACCTGTGTTTTATTGACTTTGCAAAGACATTTGACTGCATGGATTATAACAAATTATGGATAACATTGTGAAGAATAGGAATTCCAGAACACTTAATTGTGCTTATGAGGAACCTGTACATAGATCAAGAGGCAGTCATTTGAACAGAACAAGGTGGTACTGAATGATTTAAAATCAGGAAATGTGTGTATCATGGCTATCTCCTTTCACCATACTTATTCAATCTGTATGCTGAGCAAATAATCTGAAAAACTGGACTATATGAAAAAGAACTTGACATCAGGATTGAAGGAAGATTCATTAACAACCTGTGATATGCAGATGGCACAACCTTGCTTGATGAGAGTGAAGAAGACTTCAAGCACTTACTGATGAAGATCAAAGACTACAGCCTTCAGTATGGATTACATCTCAACATAAAGAAAGCAAAAATCTTCACAACTGGACCAATAAACAAAATCATGCTAAATAGAGATAAGATTAAAATTGTCAAGGATTTCATTTTACTTGGGTCTACAATCAACATTCATGGAAGTAGCAGTGAAGAAATCAAATAATGTATTGCATTGGACAAATCTTCTACAAAATACCTCTTCAAAGTATTAAAGAGCAAAGATGTAACTTTGAAGACTGAGGTGCTCCTGTCTTTTCTATAGCTTCATATGCATGTGAAAGCTAGACAATGAATAAGGAAGACCTAAGAAGAATACACAGAAGAATTGATGCATTTAAATTATGGTGTTGGCCAAGAGTACTGAATATACAATGGACTGCCAGAAGATCAAACAAATCTGTTTTGGAAGAAGTACAGTCAGGATTCTCCTTAGAAATGAGAATGACCAGACATCATCTTTCATATTTTGGTCTTGTTATCAGGAGGGGCCATTCCCTGAAGGATGTCGTGCTTGGAAAAGTGAGGGTCAGTTAAAAAGGGAAAACCCTCAACAGGATGGATTGACATAGTGGCTGCAACAGTGGGCTCAAGTATGGCAATGATTGTGAGAATGGCCAGGAACGGGCAGTGTTTCATTCTGTTGTACATGGTCGCTATGAGTTGAAAACTATTTGATGACACTAACAACAACAACAACAATATCAAAAAAGTGTGTAAAACAAATATCTATCTTAGTGAACAATCATGTGTATAACAAACATCCAAGTCAGTTACCACCTGATAATTCCCTTTGTGCCCTTTATTAACAGAGAAAACTGCTTACCCTGTAAGTAATCATTTTTCTAACTTTCATGATAATCACTTCCTTATTTTTCTCATCCTTTTACCATCTAAATCTGCTTCCTTACACACAATAAATTAGCTTTGTCAATTTTTGAACTTCGTATACATGGAATAATGTGTATTCCTATGTATCTGGCTTTTTTTTTCACGTAACAATGTGAGAATCATCTTTGTTGTTATGGGTAAGTTATAGTTTGTTCATTTTCATTGCTGTATGATATTTCAGTGCAAAATGTATCATATATAGTTATTCCTTCTACATAGGTAGACATTAAGTCTGTTTCCAATGGGATATTACAAATAACTTTTATCTGAATATTCTTCTGTAAGTCTTGATGTGCATGGTCACACATAGCTGTTGAATGTATACCACAAATAAAATTGGTAGATGGTAGATATGCCTTCCATGTGTATTGATTGTAGATCCAAGTAAAATGAAATCCTTGACAACTTCAGTCTTTCCTCCATTTAGCATGATGTTGCTTATTGGTCCAGTTGTGAGAATTTTTGTTTTCTTTGTGTGGAGGTATAATCCATACTGAAGGCTTTGATCTTCATCAGTGAGTGCTTCAAGTCATCTTCACTTTCAGCAAACAAGGTTGTGTCATCTGCATATTGCAGGTTGTTCATGGGTCTTCCTTCATTCTTAATGCTGCATTCTTCTTCATATAGTCCAGATACTTGTATTATTTGCTCAGCATACACATTGAACACATATGATGAAAGGATACAACCCTGAAACACAACTTTCCTGGTTTAAAACCATGTAGTATGCCCTTGTTCTCCTCAAATGACTACCTTTTGGCATGAGCACAATTAAGTGTTCTGGAATTCCCATTCTTATTCCCAGTGTTATTCATAATTTGTTATGATCCACTCAGCTGAATGCTTTTGCATAGTCAGTAAAACACAGGTAAACATCTTTCTGGTACTCTTTGATTCCAGCCAAGATCCATCTGATATCAGCAATGATATAATTTGTTTCACATCCTCTTCTGAATCTGGCTTGAATTTCTGGAAGTTCCCTGTTGATGTACTTCTGGAATTATTTTCAACATAATTTCACTTGCATGTGATATTAATGATATTATTTGATAGTTTCCATATTCTATTGGACCACCGCTCTTTGGAATGGGCACGTATAAGGATCTCTTCCAATCAGTTGGCTAGGTAGCTGTCTTCCAAATTTCTTGGCATAGACAAGTGAGTGCCTCCAGCTTTTTTTATTTCATCATTTCTGCCATTTGCGTTAGCTACTCTCCACTCAAGAGTAAGTTTCAGAGTCTCTTCTGACATCCATTATGTCTTTTCTTCCTTACCTGTCTTATTAAGACCTTTTGCTTTCTTCATGTATAATATTCTTGATGTCATCCCACAACTTGTCTGGTCTTTGGTCATTAGTGTTCAGTGCATCAAATGTGTTCTTCAGATGGTCCCTAAATTGAGGTGAAATATAATCCAGGTCATATTTTGCCTCTTGTGGACTTGTTTTAATATTCTTCAGCTTCAAGTTGAACTTGCATAGGAGCAATTGATGGTTTGTTCCACAGGCAGCTCTTGGTCTTGTTTTAACTGATGATATTGAGCTAGAGTGGTTCTAGAAAAACAAAATTGTAAGGATGAGTTTTCTAAATTCATTCTCAAGTCGGAGTAGTCTTACAGGCACTGATGACTCTGTCTTCATTAGTAAAGAGGGCACTGCTAATCCATGGCCTGAGGTGGCAATATTAATATGCATAATAAAATATTAATACACCAATAGATCAGTACTGGTAAGAAGTGAAGCTCTGGGTGATTGCATGTTTGATACCTTTCTGCAATTTTGTCAGAATGAGAAGTATAAGGAAGCTGGGGGTTGGTCCTACTTACAGTAGACAAAGTGGTGAAAGAACAAGATGAACTCAGTGATTCAGAGTCACAGCTCAAGAGCCACATAAAAGAACTCAATGCTTCCATATGTGCCCTGAAAGAAAGCCTTATTTCTTGTAGTTAAAAACCAAGTCGAGTTGACTTTGACTCATAGTGACCCCTTCTTGGGTTTCCGAGGCAGTATCACTACGGATAGTAGACTGCCCCACCTTCCTTCCGAGGAGTGGCTGGTGGGTTTGAACTGCTAGCCTTCTGGTTAGCAGTCAAGTGCCTTAGGCACTACACCACCAGAGCTTGTAGTTACAGAGCTGATATGGCCAAAAGCCAGATCCACTCCTTGGAAGGAAGACTGGGCAATCTACTTTTGAATGGTATCTGAAGTTAAAGTGAGGACATTGATTGGGAAGAAATGAGATGAAATTTGGGATGAGGACATATGGGCAGATAATAAGGAAGCTGGAAATATTGAATTCCTAAACTCCATTGAATCACTCCTCTTACCCCCATCCTGATGAGACTAACCCAGCTATGCCAGCTGAGTCATTGTCTGAGATATCACCTGGGCTGGCACCTGGGGCATTGCCTGGGGCATTACCTAAGGCAGATGCCTTACAAGACATTGCTAAATGTTCCCAGGAACATTTACTATCTTTTGAAATAGCTGAACATCAACCCCTACCAGCCACACCACTATACTTAAGTCCCAGCAAAAGATAAAAATACAAAAGATAGGATCAAATACAAAGTGTGACCCAGGAAGAGGTATGCTACATTCCAAAAGAACTGCTTGATTTTTCTAATATGTACAAACAGAAACCTGGAGAATATGTGTGGGGATGGCTATTAAAAGTGTGGGATAACAGTACAAGAAACATAAAATTGGATCAGTCTGAATTTATTATTTTGGACCTACTAAAAACAGATTCTTCATTTGGTGTTTCAGCTTAAGAGGTTAGGAAAGGATCTAATAATAGTTTATTTGGTTAGTTTACTGAAGCATGGATTATGTGGTGGCCTACAGTAAGTCAAGTTGAAGTACCAGACCTGCCTTGGTATACTGTGGAAGAAGGTATGTAAAGGCTTAGGGAAATTGGCATGTTAGAGTGGATTTATCAGATTAGACCCATAGACCCATACATGGAGTGCCCAGAGTCAGACCTTTCACCACAAGAATGAGGAACAAATTTGTGAAAGGAGGCCCAGCATCCTTAAAGACTGCTGTGATTGCTATTTTTTGTAAGCCAGATTTGATACTGGGAACTACCCTAATTGAATTAAGATACATCACTACAATGGGGGTGACTAGTAATAGGGGCCAAGGGACAACACTTAATCAACAAAGACAAGGTGAGTGTGGTTATTTTAATGGACAGCAGAGTCAAAGCAGTAATCAGAATAGTCTGACTCATATGAACTTAATGGTGTTGACTATTTGGGCATGGTGTCCCTAGGAATGAAATAGATGGAAAATCTCCTAAATATTTACTTGATCTGTGCAAAAGGAAGAATTCTAGGTCAAGTGAACAGCAGTCTAACTTAAATCACCAGAATACAGAGTCATGGCACTTCAAATCAGTTCCCAGACTTCAACTAGTTTACAGAAACACAGCCTCTTGAATGAAGGGGAGGTTGGGTTCCCTTGAGGAAGGGCCCTACTACACTGCCAAAAATGTATATCATTAATCTTTCTCCCAGCTTTCCCCAAAGGAATCTAGGGTCTTTTACTAGAGTGACTGTTCACTGGGGAAAAGGAAAGAGTCAGACTTTTCAGGGATTACTGGACACTGGCTCTGAATTGATATTAATTCCAGGAGACCCAAAACATCACTGTGGCCGCCAGTCACAGGAGGGCATATGGAGATCAGCAATCTTAGTTCTTGTCTATTTCACGATGGGTCCCTGAACCCATCCTGTAGTGATTTCCCCAGTCTCAGAATGCGTAATTCAAATAGACCTACTTAGCAACTGACACATTGGATCCCTAACATGTGGAATAAAGGCTATTATGGTAGGAAAAGCCAAGTAGAAGCCATTAAAACTGCCCTTATCCAGGAAAATAGTAAATCAAAAGCAATATCACATTCTTGGAGGGATTGCAGAGATAAGTGTCACCATCAAGGACTTAAAGGATGCAGGGGTGGTGATACCACCACATCCCCCTTTAACTCATCCATTTGTCCTGTGTTAAAAAAAAAAAAAAACAGATGAATCTTGGAGAATGACAGTGAATTATTGTAAATTTAACCAGGTGGTGACTGTAATTGCAGTTGCAATTCCAAATGTGGTTTCATTGCTTGAGCAAATTAATATATCTACTGATACCTAAGGAGCTGTGGTAGCATAGTACCTAAGGCACTTGACTGCTAACCAGAAGGCTGGCAGTTCAAACCCATCAGCCACTCCTCGGAAGGAAGGTTGGGCAATCTACTTCTGTAGTGATACTGCCTCAGAAACCTAAGGAGGGTCGCTATGAGTCGGGTCCAACTTGATGGCACATAACAACAACAACAACAACACTGATACCTGATATGCAGCTATTGATCTGGCCAATGCTTTTTTCTCAACTGCAGTTTAGAAGGATCACCAGAAGCAGTTTGCCTTATGCTGGCAAGGCCATTAATACAGTTTCACTGTCCTACCTCAGGGGTATATCAACTCTCCAGCATTATGTCATAATTTAGTCCACAGGGAACTTGATCATCTTTCCCTTCCACAAGATGCCACACCAGTCCATTACATTGATGACATTTATGCTGACTGGACCTAGTAAGGAGCAAATATCAATGCTAGAGAGTGGGAAATTAACCCAATAAAAATTCAGGCACCTTCCACTTCAGTGAAATTTCTAGGGGTCCAGGGGTGTGGGGCATGTAGAGATATCCCTACTGAAGTGAAGGATAAATTTTTACATCTGACCCCTCCCACAACTGAAAAGGAAGTGCAACACCTGGTGGGATTATTTGGATTTTAGAGCCAATATATCCCTCATTTGGCTGTGATACTCCAGCCTGTTTATCAAATGACTCAAAAAGCTGCTAGGTTTGAGTGGGGCTGAGAATAAGAGAAGGCTGTGCAACAGGTTCAGGCTGCTGCTCTTTAAAGTGGGGCATATCATCCAACTGATCCAATGGTGCTTGAAGTGTCAGTGGCAAATAGAGCTGTTTGTAGTCTTTAGCAGGCCCTTATTGGTGAATCACAGTGTAGGCCCTTGGGATTTGGTAGCAAAGCCCTGCCATCCTCTTCAGATAACTATTCTTTTGAGAAACAGTTTTTGGCTTGTTACTGGGCCTTAGTAGAAATTGAACACCTAACCATGGCCCACTAAGTCACCAGGGAGCTTGATCTGTCCGTCATGAACTGGTGTTGTCTGACCCACAGAGTCAAAGGGTGGACATGCACAGAAACACTCCAACATTAAATGTAAGTGGTATATAAGAGTTTGGGCTTGAGCAGGACCTGAAGGCACAAGTAAGTAGAATGAGGAAGTGGCCCAAATGTCTATGGTATACACTACAGTCAGATTACCTTCCCTATCCCAGTCTGCATTTATAGCCTCAAGGGGAGTTCCTTATGAGCAGTTGACTGAGGAAGAGAAAACTTGTGCCTAGTTATGGTTCTATGTCATATGGAGGCACCACTTGAAAGTGGACAGCAGCAGCACTGCAGCCCCTTCCTGGGACCTCCCTGAAGGACCTTGAGGAAGGGAAATCCTCCCAATGAGTAGAACTTTGAGCAGTGCATCTGGTTGTTCACTTTGCTTGGAAGGAGAAATGGCCAGATGTGCAATTGTATACTGATTCATGGGCAGTGCCCAATGGTTTGGCTGGATGGTCAGTGACTTGGAAGGAACATGATTGGAAAATTGATGAACAAAGAGTTATGGGGAAGAGATATGTGGATAAAACTCTCTGAATGGGCCAAAGAAGTGAAATTATTTGTGTCTCATGTGAATGCTCACCAAAGGATAAACTCACCAGAGGAGGATTTTAACAATTAAGTGTATAGGATGACAAGTTCTGTGGAAACCAGTCATCCTCCTTCCCCAGCCACTCCTATTATTGTCCAATGGGCTCATGAACAAAGCGGTCACAATGGCAAGGATAGAGGTTATGCATGAGTTCAGCAACATGGAATTCCACTCACCAAGGCTGACTTGACTGCAGTCATTGCTGAGTGTCCAATCTGCCAGCAGCAGGGACCAACACTGACTCTGAGATGTAGGACTATTCCTTGGTGTGATCATCCCACAGCCAGTGGCCAGTAGATTACATTGGACCCCTTCCATAATAGAAAGGGCTGTGTTCTGTTCTCATTGGAACAGACACTTACTCTGAATACAGATTTCCTTTCTCTGCAAGTTATACTTCTGCCAAAACTACCATCCATGGATATGGTATGTCATGGTATTCCAGACAGAATGCCTGTCATGGTTTTCCACACAGCATTGACTCAGATCAAGGGACTCACCTCACAGCAAAAGAAGTGTGGCAATGGGCTCATGCTTATGGAGTTCACTGGTCTTACTATGTTCCCCATCATCCTTAAACAGCTGGCTTGATAAAATGATGGAATGGCCTTCTAAAGACACAATTACAGTGCCAGCTAAGTGGCAATACTTTGCAGGTTTGGGAAATGTTCTCTAGGAAGCTGTATATACTCTAAACCAGTGTCCTATATATGCTGCAGTTTCCTCAACAACCATGATTCACAGGTCCAGGAACCAAGTGGTGGAAATGGGAGTGGCACTACTGACTATTACCCCTACTGACCCACTTGCAAATTTTGCTTCCTGTCCCTGTGACTCTAGGCTTTGCTGGTCTGGAGGTCTTAGTCCCAAAAGGTGGACTACTCCCATCTGGAGTAAGTGATTCCATTGAGCTGGAAGTTAAGAATGCCACTCATCCATTTTGGGCTATTCATGCTTCTGATTCAATAGGCAAAGGAGGGATCAATCTGGTGTGATTGATCCTGATTACCAAGGGGAAATTGGATGGATACTACATAATTGGGGTAAAGAAGAATATATCTGGAATACAGGAGATTCCTTAAGATGTCTTAGTACTACCATGCCCTGTGATTGAAGTCAATGGAACTATAGCAACCTGATTCTGATAGGACTACTAATGGCCCAGACCCTTCAGGAATGAAGGTTTGGTTCACCCCACCAGGTAGAGAAGCATGACCAGCTGAGGTGCTTGCTGAGAACAAAGGGAATACAGAATGGGTGGTGGAAAAAAGTAGTTCTAAATACCAGCTATGACCATGTTACCAGTTGCAGAATGAGGACTGTGATTGTTATGAGTATTTCTTCCTTTGTATGTGTGCATCAAATATTTTTGTTTTCTTCAGTTATAAAATATAAGGTGTAAATGAGGCTATTGCATTTTTGGTTGCATGCATGTTAGTTGTATCATATTAGGCACATGTGTGACTTCATAATTGTCTTTATTTAGAGATTATGTATGGTTTAAGGAGATTGTAAATGTGCCAAGTTGACAAGAGGTGTTCTATTATATTCAAGGTTGTGTGTCAACTTGGCTGAGCCATGATTCTCAGTAGTTTAGTAGTCATGAAGTAGTCATCACCCATAATGAGATCTGATATAATGTAAACATCGCCATGATGAGATATGCTATGACCAGCTAATCAGTTGAAAGGGAATTTCCTCAGAGGTATGGACTGCTTCCAATATATGGGATGTACTGGCAAAATTCTCTGGCTTTTTGCATGATCTGGATCCTGAATTTGACCTCCAGCTCTTGGACTTGAACAAGTGGCCTGCTACATTGCCTACCAATCTTGAGATTGTCACCTTTGCAGCCTGTGAGCTAACAGCCTGCCATCTAACCAGCCAATCTCGGATTTGTCAGGCTCTGAAGCCAGCAGCCTGCTATATTGCCTGCCAATCTTGGATTCATCAACCCCTGCAGATTTGTGAATTAGGACAAGGCTCCAGCCTAACATCTGACCCATGAATTTGGTACTTGACACCCTCTACAACTGCATGAGCCATTTCCTTGAGATAAATCTCTCTCTCTCTCTCTCTCTCTCTCTCTCTCTTTATATATATATGACTATGAGATCAGAAGAACTAGATGGGGCCTGGCTACCACTGTCATCCACTTGGAGGGGGATCAGTGCAGGAGATCCTGGATAGAGTGGGAGAACAATGTAGAACAAACCTCAAAATCATTTAAAAAAAAAAAAAAATCAGGTTTGCTGGTCTGATAGAGCCTAGTGAGACCCCTGAGACTGTGGCCCCTAGCTATACTTCAGGTCTGGAATTGAACTTACTCCTGTGGCTTCCACCCAAACAATAGACAGATATATGGGATGAACATTTACATCAGGTAGATACACCCCTTGGAGCATTCAATTGTTGGAGAACAGAAGGGCAGTGTTTGCACAGGAAGACAATGCAGGGGGCAGGGAGTACATGGAAGGGAAAGACACAGGGAAGTGGTAACTACAGGGAGGAAGTGATAAGAGAGCTGTTACATTATGAAGAATTGCAGTCAATGTTGTGAAACAAATGTGTGTAAACTGCTGTATGGAAATGAATTTGCTCTGTAAACTTTCACCCAAATTAGAATAAAAATTTTTTTAAAAGTTTGCAAGTGGCCATCTAAATGCAACAATGGGTTTTTCTTTGTCTACAGCAAAGAAGAATGAAGAAAACCAAAGACTCATGGAAACAAGTAATCCAAGGGACTAGTAGACCATGTGATCCTCAACCTATATGACCATGAGATCAGAAGAACTAGATGGTGCCTGGCTAGCACTGTCAGCCACTTGGAGGGAGATCAATGCAGGATATCCTGGATAGAGTGGGAGAACAATGTGGAAATAACTCAAAATCATTAAAAAAGGAAAAAAAAAAAAAAAAAGAACAGGTTTGCTGGTCTGATGACAACAATAAGTCCAAGGGACTGGTAGACCATGCAATCCTCAGCCTATATGACCATGAGACCAGAAGAACTAGATGGTGCCTGGCTACCACTGTCAACCACCTGGGAGGAGGATCGGTGCAGGAAATCGTGGATAGAGTGGAACAAAATATGTATGAACTGCTGTATGTAAAATGAATTTGCTCTGTAAACTTTCACCCAAATCACTATAAAAATTAAAAACAAACAAACAACAACGACAGAAAAAATTACTGCAGTAGTACATTGACAGGGAAATGCCAGAAATTTAAGCCAGATTCAGAAGAGGACCCAGAATGAGAAATATCACTGCTGATGTCAGATGGATCTTGGCAGAAAGCAGAGAATACCAGAAAGATGTTTACCTGTGTTTTATTGGCTATGCTAAGACATTAGACTGTGTGGATCATAAAAATAATGGATAACATTTTGAAGCATGGCAATTTCAAAACACTTAATTGTGCTCATGTGGAACCTGTACATAGACCAAGAGGCAGCCATTCAAACAGAACAAGAGAATACTGCATGGTTTAAAATCAGGAAAGTTATGCTTCAGGGTTTCATCTTTTCACCATACTAATTCAATGTTTATGCTGAGAAAATAATCTAAGAACGCAGACTATGTGAAGAAGAATGTGACATTAAGATTGGAGGAAGACTCATGAACAACTGGTGATATGCTGATGGAATAACCTTACTTGCTGAAAGTGAAGAGGACATGAAGCACTTACTGATGAAGAGCAAAGCCTTCAGTATGAATTACATCTCAACATAAAGAAAACAAAAATCCTCACAAATGAGCCATTGAACAACATCATTATAACTGGAGAAAATATGGAATTTGTTAAGGACTACATTTTAGTTGGATTCATAATCAATGCCCAGAGAAGCATCAGTCAGGAAATCAAATGACATATTACATTGGGCAAATCTGCTGCAAAAGACTTCTCTAAAGAGTTAAAGAGCAATGATGTCACTTTGAAGACTAACGTGTATCTATGGTAGTTAAGTTTGTGTGTTAACTTGGCTGGGCCTGGTTGACTAGCCACTCAACCAGCCATCTCAGCTGGGCAGCTGGATGTAGTATCCATGATGAGACTGGTAATAAACTCCATGGTGGAATCTACTGTGAGCAGCTGTGTAGCTGCCTTAGGGAACGCGGTCTGCTTTCTGTATATAAGCAGAAGCCTTGGGGAATGGTCTCTAGCTTATGGCACGCTTGAACCCTGCATGTAGCCATGTTGTTGTTCAGCAGCCTGCCATGCTCTGTTGACCTTGGGACTTTCAACAGACTTGAATTAATGGCCTGCTATGTGATTTGGTAACATTGGGACTGTGCCTTTTTACTTGTCAACCTTGGGCTTGTCACCCTCAGCAGCCAGCAACTGAGTGAAGAAAAGCCTCTAGGCTTCAGTGGGCCAGAAGCAAGAGGCAGAGCTGAAGCCCAAGATCGAGGGGCTTTCACCCAGCCCCTAGAGCCTGACACTTTGAACTTGGACTTAAAGTCTCCAAAGTGTAAGAGAATAAACTCCTGTTGCTTCAAGCCATCACATTTGTGGTATCTTCTGTTAGAGCGGCACTAGGTAACCAAAACAGTACCTCACGCAAGCCATGGTATTTTCAATTGCTTCATATGCATGTGAAAGCTGGATAATGACTAAAGAAGACCGGAGAACTGATGCTTTGAATTATGGTGTTGGTGAAGAATATTGAATATATCTTGGACTGCCAGAAAAACGAACAAATCTGTCTTGAAATAAGTACAGCCAGAATGCTCCTTCAAAGGAAGGATGGGGAACCTGCTGCCCAATACGGGGCTAACCTCCATGATCTCCAGAGACAATTTTCAGTCAGTGACCCTGGGAAATTTATCTTACTGGGTTTTCTTTTCTTTTGTGTTTAGAAGACAGTAGAATAGATATCTCTTATTTTCTTTATAAAATTTTTTTGTTACTTTTTATTTTGTTTTAAAATTCTAATATTTTTAGATTGTTTTATGGATTAAATAGTGCCCCCCCCCCCAAAAAAAAAATTGTAAATCCTAACTTCTATGCCTGTGGTTATAGTCCCATTTGGGATGGGTTGTCTTTGTTATGTAGTGTAGAGTGTGTTTTAAGTCAATCCCTTTGACATATAAAAGAGATTAAAGAAGCTAGCAGAGCAGAGATGGGAGAAGAGAGATACCAAACTACGTGAAGATGTGCCAGGAGTAGAAACTCAAAGAGACAAAGACCTTCCTTCAGAGCCAAGAGAGAGAAAAAGCATTCCCCTAGAGCCAGCACCTAAATTCTAGCCTCCAAAGCTGTGAGAAAAGGAGCTCTGGTGGGGCAGTGCCCAAGGCATTTGATGCCAACCAGAAAGTTGGCTGTTCAAACCCACCAGCCACTCCACAGAAGGAAGATGACCCATTCTGCTGCTGTAAAGATTTACCACTTTGGAAACCCAATGAGGGTCACTAGGGTTGGAATCAACTCAACAGCAGTGAGTGTGGAGGTTTTCTTTTTAACTGTGAGAAAGTATAAATTTCTGTTTGGTAAAGCCACCCCTCCAAAAAAAAACAAAGGATGGGAAGACTTCATCTCATGTACTTTGGCCAGGAGGGACACGTCTTGGAGAAGGGCATCATGCTTGGTAAAGTAAAGCGTAGGGAAAACCCTCGAGGAGATGGATTGACACAGTGGCTGCAACAATGGTCTCAAACAGAGCAAAAATTATGAGATGGCACAGGACCAGACAGTGTTTCATTCTGTTATAGATGGAATCACTATGAGTTGGAACTGACTTAATAGCACCTAAAAACAACAACAACAGAGGGAAATTTTTTTGAGCAGAATAGTAATTAATAAAATTGACTTATTAAGCAGGAAAATTAAAATAAAGCCAATAATCATATTAAAAATTGATAAATAATTTAAGATCTACCTTTTTAAAAAGCATCAGATGGTCTTATAGATGAACATATATAATATTTAAAGAACAGATAGACCTGTCTTATATAAATTATTCTACAATATAGGGTTGGAAGAAGGAACTCCAATATATTTTACAAAACTAGCTTAAGCTTAATACTAAAGCATAATAAAAATAATACAAAAACATGACAGACCAACTTTATCTTTGAATATTGATGCCAAGAGTCTAAATAAAATCATTATAAATCAAATCCTATAGTCTATTAAAAGAAAATTATTTCATAACCAAATAGGATTCCCAGAAACAAAGATGGTTTAACATTAGGAAATCTGTGTGTTCAATTCACCACAGGAACAAAATAAAAGAGGAAAATTGCATGATTCTATTAAGAATTGTTGAAAGGTCTTTGATTAAAGTCATCAGCCTTTTCTAATAATATTTATTAAGTGCTTAGTATGTGCCAGGCATTGGACTATGTGCTTTACTTACATTAACTTGCTTAATTCTCATAGCAACAATTATAAAATTATTATTGTTTTTATTTTAGAAAAGAGGAAACTGAGTCTCAGGGAAGTTAAACAATGCCACACATATGAGAAATGATAGAAGTAGGATTTGAATCAAGGTGGTATTGTTCTTATCAGGTATACTTGTTACTTGTTACTTGTTACTTGCACTTCAGTCAGCTTCCACTCATGGGGACATTGCCTGGTCTTGTGCCATCTTTATGACCCTTGGTAACATTGGGATTGTGCCTGAGGACACAGCAGAGGAGAGATTGTACCCTGAGCACATTCCTGAACCTGAATTGTAGCCTGTCACTCCCCTAATAAACCCCATAATCATGGTATGGTCTGTGAGTTCTGTGTGGCCATTGCGATGAATTATGGAACCCATCATTATGAGCCCATTGTTGTGGCTATTGTGTCAATGTTTCATTGAGGGTTTTCCTAATTTTCACTGACCCTCTACTTTATCAACATGATGTCAGCTACACTATCCTGCCTCAAATAGAATCTCTAATTATCACGGAAATAAAATCACTATATTCAAATATGGTGATAGCCATTATTATTAGACTGACAGGAAATTTTACAATAAGAGGCACAATTTCTTTTAAAATTCAGGACATGTACAGTGCTTGGATCTTTGTGGGTGGGGTGTCAATATATAGTACTATTCTTCCCCTCCTGATTCTGAACCACTTTAGAGATAGGATAAAATATAATCAGATGAGGATTCCGGTGCAGTGAATTACTTGGTATGGCTTTTCTAGCCATAGTCTTTGTAACTCCCACCAGATTACTGGGTGGGACCATGCAAATAAAATGCATGGAACTCTACTGTGGAGATTGGTTAGTTTTTTCACTCTGCCAGGCTTAAAATGAGCCTTCCTAGAGGCAGAAAGGGAGACCTCACTGTCATCAAGAGAAAAGAGCTGGAGGTGAAGTGGAGCATGTCCTTGGACCTGAGATCCCTGCACTAGATTCCTTGGCAGAGACAACCCAACAGACACAACCCAGCAGATGACCCAGCAGAGATCTGGCTGAGAAACCAAAAGGCACAAGACAGAGCAGTAAGCTTACTTGGCCTTCTGGGCAAGAAACCTGAGTGCCTTTGGACAGGAGGATTGCTGGGGGAATGGGGTGCATGCACCTAGTGTACCTGTCAGCAGAGCTAAAAGAGCTTTGTAACATTTGCCCATGCAGGGAGGAGGCCAAGCAAAAGGGCCAAGGACCAGAGAGGCATGCCTGAGGACACAGCAGAGGAGAGATTGTACCCTGAGCACATTCCTGAACCTGAATTGTAGCCTGTCACTCCCCTAATAAACCCCATAATCATGGGTATGGTCTGTGAGTTCTGTGTGGCCATTGCAATAAATTATGGAACCCAGAAGTAGTGAGTGCTGTGGGAGGGATGGTTGGTGTCAGAGTTGGTAAAAAAGGCTGGAGGGTGACTGCATGTTTAACGGCCTCATAAGAATAAGCCTTGGGCTGTTGATGATGATTCTGTTTCCCCGTCGTGAGATTGGAGGAGGTTGGAAGATGTTGCCTCCTTGTCCTTTTAGCAAGGATGAAGGTATCAACTGTATTACTGTTAAAGGCTACATGGATTGTCACTGGGGGTGGGGATGGGGGATAGACTTTATTAAACTAAACTACTGAATGAGGCAAACTTGCTGACCCAGTTATAGCTGCACTGGACCAGGGAAGGCCCACCCCTTTGAAGGACTCATCACCAGAAGAGCAAAGTGGAAGTACTGCTGTCTGCAGTCAGGCTCAAAAGTAGTCAGGCCATGAATAATGGAGTTACCTCTACATGACTGATAAATTTACCAAGAACAGAAAATTAACAGAGATAAGCCTCACAGAAAAGCAGTCCCACCCACAACCTCCACATTGTGAGAACCTAAGGATTGGTATGAAAGAAAAAGAGAAGAGGAGAGAATTTACTGAGCCCCTATTATGTGCTGGATGTTTTACATGCAATCTCCAATCAAATGCTTAATACACTAATTTTGTGAACCCCAACTAAAAGACAAGACATCTGAGACAAAAAAGTTAAGTAACTTGCCCATTTCTGACTTACTTTTGAGTCTCTCTGACACCATCACTACTTCCTGTGATGGGTAGATACAGAAGCACCTGCAGCCCAGAGGGCATGCCCACTCTTCACAGGGAAGTGCATGGTCATGTGTCCAGGCTAGCACTATGTAATGGAAAGTCCCCATGCCTTTCTAGAGCCACAGAGTAATGATTTAAGATCTTCATCCCATTGTTTTCCTGCCCAAAACCTTTCTTAAAGCCTCCTTTACATCCTTATTTCTCAAAGAGTAGATCAAGGGGTTCAGCATTGGAATCACCACTGTGTACATCACAGCAACTGTGTGGTCTTGGGTCAGTGAGTAGCTGGACCTGGGGCACAGATACATAAAAAGTGTTGTGCCATAGAAGAGACAGACAGCAGTGAAGTGGCAGGCACAGGTGGAAAATGCCTTGAACCTGCCCTGGGCTGAGTTCATCCTCAAAATGGTGATGAGGATGAAAAGATAGGAGACCAAAATGGTGAGGGTGCAGCTCAAAAGGTTGAAACCAGCAAAAATGAAGAGCAGGATCTCACACAGGAGGTGTCCACACAAGAGAGGGACAGGATGGGCGGTCCATCACAGAAGTAAGTAACCACGTGAGCACCACAAAACTTCAAGCTAAAGATACAGCTTGTGTGGATAAGGGAATTGAGAAATCCTGCACTGTAGGAGCCAGCAATCAGAGAGGTGCAGACCTCAGAAGACATGGTGATTGGGTAGAGCAAGGGGTTACAAATAGCAGCATAACGGTCATAGGCCATGGCAGCAATGAGGTAGCACTCAGTGGTGGCAAAGCCCGCATAGAAGAACATCTGAGCCATGCAGCCAAAGTAGGAGATTACCTTCCTCTTGGAAAAGAAGTTCACCAGGGTCTGGGGGACAACTGTGGAAGAGTAGCAGAAATCCAAGAAGGAAAGGCTCTTTAGGAGAGAGTACATGGGTGTGTGCAGGGGTGTACTCACATGGATCAGAAGGAACATGACCAGATTCCCCAACAAAGTGATAGTGTACATGCCCAGGAACACTACGAAGAGCAGCATCTGCAGCTGGGGGTCATTGGTGAGGCCCAAGAGCTCAAAATCAACCCCTTGACTCAGGTTTGCCCTGTCCGTATTTTTCCAGTGTTCTGGGGATGTGGAAAGAAGGGATTACCGGAAATGATGTTGAACATCTGAGGGCTCTCATGGATAGCCTTCTGAAGATTGGTCTCACTCAGGAAATTTGGCTTTGCAGATAGAACCCTGTCATAGAGAGGATGTTCTCCAGTTGATTGGTTAGTTAGTTGGTTAGTAAGCATTACTTGAACAGCAATGGAAAAATATAAATAAATATACACACCAGAAGAAGTGAATGGTGCCCGGCTACCATTACTGAATGTTTTGATCAGAGATCCCAAAGAAGAACCCTGATCAACAAGGGGGAAATGCAGAACAGAATTTCCAGTTCTCATGGACTCTATATACTTTCTGAAGCCATGGAGGGTGAATGAACCCCTGAAACCATTATTGCTTTGAAATAATCTTTAAGCCTGAAACCAAAAATATCCCCTGATGTCTTGTTAAAAACAAACAATACTTTAGTTTAACTAGTAAAAAAAAAAAAAAAATCTGCCTAGAGCATTATGTTCTTTTAAGAACTATCTATATGGGGTCAAATTGACAACAGCAACTCTAAATATTAAATAGGAAACTTAGGGGAAGTGAGTTAATGTTAATAGGGGAGGAACACCTCAGAAAAGGAAGGTGAAAATGGTTGTACAACTCAAAGAATGCAATCACTGGTACTAAATTGTATGTGTAGTAACTGTTGAATTGTTTGTTATGCATACTCTCAACAACAACAAAATAAAATTCAAAGAAATGTACACAATTTGGTCTCTCAAGGATCTTCAAAAATTCTGAATAATGAAACAGTCCCTTGCCAATACTGATGGACAGTCTTGTATGTTTAGCTCTGTGTTCTCTCTGTCAGGAATTCAAGAGTGCCTCTCCTAAGGGAAGGAGCTCTGGTGGTGCTTGGGGGCACGTGTGAGGAAAGTGAGTGTGTGTGTGGGGGGGTTTGTTTTGTTTTTAATTTTTATTGTGATTTGGGTGAAAGTTTACAGAGAAGACTCATTTTCCATATAGCAGTTCACATACACTTTGTCTCATGACATTGACTGCAATTTTCCACAATGCAACAGTTTCCCTCCCACTTCCTCCCCATAGTAACCTCTTCCCTGTGTCCTTCCCTCCGTATACTCCTGCCCCCCGAGCTGCCTCCCTGTGTATACACAGCCCTTGTATTCTGCCATGATTGATCTCTCCAAGGAGTGCATCTGCTTAATGTAAATTTTCAGTTCATATGCCTGTCTTGTAGCTGGAAGCCACAAGAGTGGGTTCAATTCCAGACCTGAAAGGCAGCTAGGGACCATAGTCTCAGGAGTTTAACCAGGCTCTATCAGACCAGCAAACTGGATCCCTTTATTATTATTATTATTATTTTGTGATTTTGAGTTTTGTTCCATATTGTTTGCCCACTGTATCTGGAATCTCTTACATAGATCCCCAAGTGAGTGTGTTTTGGGTAGGCATGAGGAGAATTTATGGGGGTGAGTGTGAGAGGAGTGAGTTGTGAATGGACATATGTTTGTGGGGCTGAGTATGTTTATGGAGTGGGTGGGTTAAGACATTTGGCTGCTAATCAAAAGGTCAGTGGTTTGAACCCACCAGCTGCTCTGTGGAAGAAAGATGAGGCAATCTGCTTCCATAAAAATTTGTTCGTCAATCATGGGAGAAAGAAGAGCTGTTTATGCACAGGGAGACAGCTCAGGGGGCAGGGGTGCATGGAGGGATGGACACAGGGAAGAGGTAACTATGGGGAGGAAGTGGGAGGGGAGCTGTTGCATTGTGGTAAATTGTAGTCAGTGTCTGAGACAAAGTGTATGTGAACTGCTGTATGGAAAGTGAATTTGCTCTGTAAACTTTCACCCAAATCACAATAATTTAAAAAAAACAACAACAACTTGTTCTTGTTGTTGATGTTAGGTGCCATCGAGTTGGCTCCAACTCATAGCGACCCTATGTACAACAGAATGAAACACTGCCCAGTCATACACAGTCCTCACAATCCTTGCTATACCTGAGCCCATTGTTGCAGCCACTGTGCCAATCCATCTCTTTGAGGATCTTTGGGGGTCTTCCCATTTTTCACTGACCCTCCACTTTACCAAGCATGATATCCTTCTCCAGGGAATGGTTCCTTCTGACAACATGACCAAAGTAGGTGAGATGAAGTCTGGTCATTCTCGCTTCCAAGGAGCATTCTGGCTGCACTTCCTCCAGGACAGATTGGTTCATTCTTCGGGCAGTCCATGGTACTTTCAGTATTCTTTGCCAACACCACAGCTCAAAAGCATCAACTCTTCTTCAATCTTCCTTATTCATGTCCAGCTTTCATGTCCGTATGACATGACTGAAAATACCATGGCTTGGGTTAGGTGCACCTTAGTCTTCAAAGAGACATCTTCCCTCATCAGGACTTTAAAGAGGTCTTTTGCAGCAGATTTGCCCTGTGCAATACGTCCTCTGAGTTCTTGACTGCTGTTTCCATAGGTGTTGATTGTGGATCCAAGTAATATGAAATCTTTGACAACTTCAATCTTTTCTCCCTATATTATGATGCTGCTTATTGGTCCAGTTGTGAGGATTTTTGTTTTCTTTATGTTGAGGTGTAATCCATACTGCAGACTGTAGTCTTTAATTTTCATCAGTAAGTGCTCAAGTCATCTTCACTTTCAGCAAGCAAGATTGTGTCATCTGCATATCACAGGTTGTTGATGAGTCTTTCTCCAGTCCTGAAGTCATAGTCTTCTTCATAAAGTCCAACTTCTCAGATTATTTCCTCAGGGCACAGATTGAATAAGTATGGTGAAAGGATACAGCCCTGATGCACACCCTTCCTGATTTTAAACCATGCAGTATCCCCTTGTTCTGCTCAAATGACAGCTTCCTGTTCTATATACCAGTTCCTCATAAGCACAATTAAGTGTTCTTGAATTCCCATTCTTCTCAATGTTATCCATAATTTGTTATGATCCACACAGTGAAATGTATTTGCATAGTCAATAAAACACAAGTAAACATCTCCTTGGTTTTCTTTGCTTTCAGCCAAGATCCATCTGACGTCAGCAATGGTATCTCTCATTCCATGGCCTCTTCTGAATCCAGCTTGCATTTTTGGAAGTTCTCTGCCAACATACTGCTGCAACCGTTTTTGAATTATCTTCACCAAAATTTTACTTGCATGTGATATTAATGATATTGTTCAATAATTCCCACATTCTGTTGGATCATTTCTTTGGAATGGGTACAAAGAGTCTGGAAGCTCTGCTGAAACCTGTCCACCATGGGTGACCCTGCTGGTATTTGAAATACTGGTGGTTTAGCCTACAGTCTCACAGCAACATGCAAGCCACCACAGTACAACAAACTGACAGACGAGTAGTGACTATAAAAATTTATAGCCTTGGAAACCCCTGGCAGTCCCTATGAGTCAGAATTGACTCAATGGCAGTGAGTTTTTTGTTTTGTATTGTTTTTTGTCCTAAGGGAGATTATATTATACAGACAATATATTTCTATATTCTTGACTGTATAGGCTCTGGCATCAAACTGTCAATGTTCAAAGGCTAGACCTCACCATTAACTAGCTATGTAAACTTGATAAGTTACTTAACGTCTTTGGGTTTCTATTTTCTTATCTGTAAAGGAACTCTGGTAGCATAGTGCCTAAGGCACTTGACTGCTCACCAGAAGGCTGGCGGTTCAAACCCACCAGCCACTCCTTGGAAGGAAGGTTGGGCAATCCTACTTCCGTAGTGATACTGCCTTGGAAACCCAAGGAGGGGTCGCTATGAGTCGGGGCCGACTCGATGGCAAACAACAACAACAACAAAATAGTGATAACAGTACATATCTCAAAGACTTGTCATAAAAAATCAATAAGTTAATTCATGTAAAGCATTTCAACAAAACTGAAAGAATGTTATTTATGATTATTATCGTGGGGGGATGGACCTAACACTTAACTGAAAAAAAAAAAAAAACATTGCCATCAAGTCAATTCTGGCTCTTGGTATCCCCCGTTTCAGTATTCTTCTTCCTGTGTGTTAGAGTACAACTGTGCTCCATATAAGTTTCAATGGCTGTGATCTTATGAAAGTAGATTGCTAGGCCTTTCTTCTGTGGTGCTGTTGGGTGGATTTGAACTGCCAACTTTCTGGTTAATAGTTGAGCTTAAACTGTTGGTACCCCCAGGGACCTAACACTTAACTAAACACATAACTAAATATGAATACATCAATACACAAATAAAATGAAAACAATGGCAACAAAACTTAGAAAGAAACCTACCACTGAACAATATAGGCAAGAGTGACTGAACTGGCCCTCAGAGGATCTTAAGGATATCAGAGATGATTTTAAGATGGTTTATTGGGTTAGCTATAAAATTGACCCTGTGAACATGGCACTAGCCAGGCACAGCTGTAGGCTGTAAAGATGATGAGGCTGGGACACGGACAGATCAGGATAGTGCAGGGCTGTAAGGAATCAACTGAGGTCTTGCACTTGGAAGCTTAAGCCAAGGGGAAAATGCCACCCATTATTCATGAAGACGCCAGTCATTTCCAGTGAACAGAATCATCCCGGACTCATGAACTATTGATCCCAGCAGGGAAGGAACCCCCTCTATAAGACTGATGCTTTGCAAAAATGTCTTTTTCATTCAGAGAGCAAATGAGGCTTTGGATACATCATCTGAGTACCACATTGTCCTCCTGCTCCATTAGCTGTTCTGCCACCCATGTTCCCGAATTACCTCTGAGTTGTGTAGTTGACTGGTGAGGTCCTTCAGTTGTGAAGACTTTGAAGCCACCAGACATGATAGAAGTAGAATGGAAGGAATAGAATGGGAAAGGGCAAATTAAGCCAATGCCTCCTGCCCTAAGGAGAGTCAATGAATAATAGCTGTAAAGTATTGTGCCAGGGTTTGGGAGAAGAGCTGGATAGAGCAGACAAAGTGTCATTTTATTCCTTGGCAGAGTTTTCAGAATCAGAAAATTACCAGGGTAAGAGAAGATACTGGGCATTACTGGGCATACCGGAAAGAAAAAAAAAAAAACTCACTGCCATACAGATAACTAAAATTAGCTGCTGTCAAGTAAGGAATGAAGGCATTACAGTTGTTGATAGAGCACTGTGATTGGTAACATGCCCTGATAATACGAAGACATACTGCAAGAGTGCAAATTTGAACACAGACCATTGGTAACTGAGTTTAGAGAACACGGAGCACAATTCTGTGATTTATTTCATGCCACTGAGATGTAACATTAAGCCATTCTTAACCCAACAGTTACTAGTTTATGATAAACTAGTCACAGGAATGTGGGCAGTCCTAGATTTGGGTTGCAAATGTCAATGACTCTGTTGTTGTTGTTGTTTGCCGTGGAGTCGGCCCCAACTCATAGCGACCCCTCCTTGGGTTTCTGAGGCGGTATCACTACGGAAGTAGGATTGCCCAACCTTCCTTCCGAGGAGTGGCTGGTGGGTTTGAACCGCCAGCCTTCTGGTTAGCAGTCAAGTGCCTTAGCCACTATGCTACCAGAGCTCCTGTCAATGACTCTATAGCTATCAAAAGCCAACTTAGCTCCAAGGCAAATTACAAGGACTTTGAAAAAAAAAAAAAAAAAAACTGCAAAAAGCCCAGGATGGAAATAACTTACAGGAACTCCAAGGAAGTAGAGAGATGGTCCTAAAAATAGAGTAGAACTTCTTGAGATCCTGTTTCAAAACTTCTTTCTTCAATATACTGTTTCAGTTTTGGTAGTGGGTCTGCAAGTACCTCTTCGATTGAAAGAATGGGCAAAAGTAAAGAAGGAAGAGTGGTGAATGCCACTGGTCAGCATAGTGTGGATTTGGCAAGGTGCCTATGCTGGAGGGGAGGGTGTGGGGCAGGGCAGGTGGAGTGATACAGTGACTCACAACCTCCTGATTTCCTCTTTACTTTAAATACACCCTTTCTGTTCTTCTGTTTCCTCTCTCATCTGTCTTCCCCAACGTGCACTAAATTCAAAATTCTTCAGGATATAGAGAGTTAGTCAATGAAAGGATTGTGGAGAAATTGGCATCTCTAATAGTTTTTTCAGGGATGTTGGAATAACCACTATTTCTGTTGGCTGCTGTTTGTAGAGTGAATGAAAAGTGGGAAAGAAGCTTATGAGTGGTCTTATCAGATGGAAATAGACTAGAGATTGTCATGGTTAAGACGGAGAGCAGATGCCTGGGATCTGTAAATGAAGGCTAGGCAAGGGGCTATATTTATACCAGACTCCCTGCCTTCCTCCTTGGAATAACAGAGCGGGAGCAGACAGTGAGTTTCTTTGAGCGACAGGGGTCCCACACAGTGGTTCTTAAGCAGTAACATGCCCAAGGTTCATTGGAGAAGCTTGTTATATGTGCTGATTTCAGTGCAGCTCCCCAAAGTTTGATGCAATAAATCTGTAAATGAGCCCCAAAATCTGGTGTTCTGAAACAGGTGCTGTCTCATCCACACTTTGGGAAACACTAAATCATGGGATACCTGCAGGGGCAGAAGATCTTTCTGAGCCACATATAAAAATCCTTCCCTAACTTCATTGAATTCTCTGTGTCTTGGAAAACCATCATGTGGACAGGATAGTTGTCCTTGACATTCTCCTTCCTCTAGAAGGCATATCAGTAGTTACTAACTGATGATGATTAAACACGAGGACATTTTCTCATTCAAAGTTGCTTGAGATGTTCTTAAACAAACCATTTAAATCCAGCAAAGCACATAACATGTCGACACAGCTGTTGCTCTGGAAGTCAGAATATAAGACTTCAGCAAAAGGACAATGAAGTCATAGTCAGATGCATTGTGTCTATAGACTGAATCCAGGGATCCGAGCTCCTACAGACTTTAACTGCTCATGGGGTGGGGCAGCCCCACTCCCTGGGAGCCTGTCACAGCTGGAGACACCCCAGAGCCATCTTTTCTCCTGGGTAGCTCAGCCCCACCACAGGCTCAGTTTGTCTCACAACTAGGGAAGATGTGTTCATTAATGGGGATTTATGAGGCAGGTGAGAAAATGGGAATAATTGGCCCCATGTAGAACCATTAACATGTTTGCAAAGTTACTAGCTTCTCCAGGAGTCTTTATCCCTGCGGAATCAGGTGACTGAGAAGCTGGGAATGAGGGGAATAGACCCACACCAGATCCCTGTTGCCAGTCTCATCACGAGCCCCAACGGAGTGCTTAACCCTTATGTGACTATTATCTGTGTCTCTTCTATACTGGAAAACTGAGTTTTTACCATTTTTCTTTCTTTTATGCCAGTTTTCAATATATATCTGTGATCTAGATTAGAGCTGAGAAGCTTCCTACCTTTTAAAATTATAGCAAAATGAAGTGTGTTATTTGATTTCCAAAACTTTGGGAATTTTCTAGGTATATTTCTGCTCTTGATTTTTAATTTAATAGCATGTGTTCAAAAAACATACTTTGTATGATCTGAATGATTTTGGATTTATTGAGACTTGTTGTATGGCCAACAATATGGTCTATCTTGATAAATGTTCCATGTGCACTTGAAAAGAATGTGGGTTCTACTGTTGTTGGGTAGAATGTTCTATCCATGTCAATTAAATAGTGTTTTTCAGGTCTTCTATATCCCTTCTGTTTTTCTGCCTATTTGTTCTATCAGTTATTGAGAGAAGAGTATTGAAATCTCTGACTATGACTGTAGTATTCTTGTAGTTCTTTAGTTTTTGGTTCATGTATTTTAAAGTTCTGTTACTGGGTTAAGAAACATTTAGGATTGTTATGTCTTCTTCATAAATTTATCAATGTATCATTATAAAATGACCTTGTTTATGCTTGCTAACATTTTTTGCTCTGAAATATATGTTGTCTGATATTTATATAACCACCACAACTTTCTTTTGATTATTATTATCATGGTACATCTTTTTCTATTCTTTTATTGTTAACTTATTTGTGTTTTTACATTTAAAGTAGAGTTCTTATGGAATTTGAAGTACATTTAAAGTGAAATTTCTTGTTCTTGCTTTTTTATGCAACTTAACAATCCATAACTTTTAATTGAGATATTGAAACAATTTACATTTAATGTGGTTAGATTTGAGTTTATTGTATTACTGTTTGTTTTCTATTTGTCCCATTTGCTCCTTGTCCCCTTTTCTCTTCTTTTCTGATTCTTTTGGATTAATCAAGTATTTTTTTATTATTGTCTTTTATCTCCTTTGTTGGTTTATTAACTGTAATTCTTTGTTATTTTAGTGGTTGCTGTAGGGTTTATAGTATACATCTTTAACTTCTCCTAGTTTAACTGCAAGTACTATTATACTACTTCTCAAAATAGTTTAAGATTACAATACTATACTTTCATTTCTCCATGTCTAGCATTTATGCTATTGTTGTTGAGAATTTTACCTTTACTTATGTAACAAAATTCCATGATGCAGTATCATTATTTTTATCTAAAGAGTCAATTAACTTTTTTAAAAACTGAAATCATAAAAATAATCTTATATATTTACCCATATATTAGCATCATTCCCTTCCATCCAAATCTTTTCAGCTATTGAATGTCTGAAAATGTCTTTATTTCAAATTCATTTCTGAAAGATATTTTAGAAGTCTAGTTAAATAAGTTTTCATTGTATATTAAAGATGTTACTCCAGTGTCTTCTTGCTTGCATTGTTTCCAAAGAGAAATCTGGTGTCATTCTTATCTTTCTTTATATACTAAATGTTTTTTCCTTGGGCTGCTTTTAAGATTTTCTCTTTATCACTGGTTCTAGACACTTTTAATGATGTGTCTTGGTGTATAGTTTCCTTCATATTTCTTGTTCTTGGGGTCTATTTATCTTATGGGATCTGTGAGTTTATTATCTTAATCAAACTTGGAAAGCTACAGATGTTATTTCTTCAGATAATTTTTCTGATTTCCCTTTCCTTCATTTCCTTAAGGGACTCCAGTTATGCATATATTAGGATGCTTAAGGTTGTCCCAAAGCTTACTGATGCTCTTTTTGTTTATTATTTTATCCCCATATTTTCCCCTGGATTTCAAAAGAAAGCTTGAGTAGCTATATTAACTTCGGTAAAGAAGATTACAGATCAAAGAAAATTATCAGGGATAAAAAACACTGATACATAATGATTAAAGGGTCGATTTTCCAAGAAGACATAACAGTTCAAGTGTGTATGTAGTTAACAACAGAATGCCAAAATATGTGAGACAAAATATATCAAAACATGAGAAAAAAAACTGCTAGAATTCCAAAGAGACAACTACACTACTATCATTAGAGATAGCAACATCTTTTATCATTAATCAAATTATCTACAAAAAAAAAAAAAAAACACCTCACTGCCATCGAGTCAGATCCAACTCATAGCTACCCCCCCCCCTTGGGTTTCTGAGGCAGTATCACTATGGAAGTAGATTGCCCCATCTTCCTTCTGAGGAGTGGCTGGTGGATTTGAACCATCAGCCTTCTGGTTAGCAGTCAAAAGCCTTAGGCACTACACCACCAGAGCTCCTATCAAATTATCTAGCAGGCAGAAAATCACTAAGAATATAGTTGAATGGAAAAGCACAATCAATTAACTGGATCTATTGAACTTTTATAGAATATTTCATCCAATAACAGCAGAATAACCATTCTTCTCAAGCTTATGTGAAACATTAACCGGGATAGACTACATCCTAAACCATAAAACATACTTCACAATTTTCTTAAAATAATACAAATCATGCAACATATGCTCTTAGCAGACCACATGAGAATGAAAGTAGAAATCAATAACAGACAGCTGGAGAAGACCAAAGTATTTGGATGTTAAACAGTATACTCCTGAATAATAGAGAGGTCAAAAAAGTCTCAAGATAAAATTTTCTGAATGTTGAATTAAATGAAAATAAAAGTTATAAAATTTGTGAGATGCAGCAAATGCAGTTCTAAGAGAAAATTTATAGCACTGAATGGATATATTAGAAAAAAATAAAGACCTAAAATTAATAATCTAAGTTTCTTGAAAAAGAAGAGCAAATTAAATGCAAAGTAAGCAAAAGTGAAAAAATAATAAAAAATAAAACATAAATCAATGACATTGAAACAGGAAAACAATAGAAAAAAATAATGAAAATAAAATTGTGTTCTTTGAAAGATCAATACAGTTGATAAGCCTTTAAAAGGCTAACCAATTGATCTTTGACAAAGGAAAAAAGACAGTCCAGTAGAAAAAGGATACTCTTTTCCACAAATGGTACTGTAACAACCAGACATCAACAGGCCATATACAATTACACCTCTCAAGAAAGTTAACTCAAAGAGGATCATAAGCCTAAATGTAAAGCACAAAAATATAAGACTCCTAAAAATAACATAGGAGGAAATCTAGGAGACCTTAAATTTAGTGATGACTTTTTAGGTACAAAAACAAAATTAATGAAAGAAAAAAATTACACATTAGATTCCATTAAAATTAAAAACTTCTGCTCTGCCACTCTGTTGAGAAAATTAAATGAAAAGCCTCAGACTGGGAGAAAATATTGAAAAACACATATCTGATAAAGGACTTGTATCTGAAATACACAAAGAATGCTTAAAACTTAACAATAAGAAAACAAACCCCATTACAAAGTAGGCAAAAGATCTAAACAGACACATCACCAAAGACAGACAAGGGAGTTCTGGTAAGACGCTGGAATAGGCAAACAAACTACAAACACCCTCTTCAACAGAGAAAAGGAACCAATTAACACAGATAAAGAAGATAGTCCTGGAGCCCCGAGCTTTGAAAGGAAGGATACAGAAGTGGACTAAACTCCAATTAGTAGAAGAACCTGCATGAAAACACCAAAAAAGGAGACATATGGAGCTGTGAACTGTCAGTGATCCTGATGGCAGCGACAGCTTGGATATTGCCAAGTGGAGTTAGGACCTAAGAATTAACCTGAAAATTGGCCCTGCTAGCCAGGAGCTGCACAGACAACTGCACTGGTAAGATGGTGAATAAAAGGGGAAGCAGTAAAGAGGGAGACGGGCTGAGTTGTGGACTCTTGGCTGTCCAGAGGGCACAGCTCTTTTGAATGTTTACAAGTGGTTCCAACATTTTGAATATTTAAAGTAACAGCATTCTCTCAGATTTCAGGGACCTAAGAATAGGTTCCACTTGCTGGGGACCACAAGGAGATCCCAGACATCGAAGACCAGAAAGGTGAGATATTCCCCTTGTTACTCTTATAGCCCACACCCTCTTGGTGAATGGAGGTATGGCCATCCCTGACTCCCATCCACCTTCTGGGCCGGCAGGAATTCCATCCCAGCCTGTGCGCTCTGACAGAGCCTAGGTGCCTTACCCCACCTCACACAGATTTTCTTTTTTTTTTTTTTTTTTTTTTTTTTTTTTTCATTGTGTTTTTTTTTTTTTTAATTTTCATCCTTTTTATTATTATTCTTTCTTCTTCCTTCCCCAGGTTCTAGTTTTTGGCTTTTTCTCTCTTTGCTTTTCCTGGTTCCCATTTTTTTCTTTCTTGTGGTTCTCCACATTCCTTCTTTTTCTTTTTGCATTTCTCCCAATTTTTTCTTCATTATTCTCCTACTCTACCTCTTTTATCTTATTCCCCCCCTCCCTAGATATTGCAGGGTTCCTCCCCCTCTTTCTTTTCATATTTCTTTTGGTTTTTCAAAGTATTTCTTTAAATATTTCCTCTCATTTATTGCCTTTCCTCTTTTTTTCTTTTCTTTTTCCTTTTCAGTGATTGCTCCTGTGTGTTTATGTGGTATGTGTTTTTTGCCCTCTTGCTTTTACTTTTTTGATGGTTTTTTGATTGTTGTTTTTGTCTGAGTGGGAGACAGCAAATGTGCCCATATGACTCAACCACACCTGCACCTCCTGCAGCTCCACTTATTGAGTGAGAGCCACCACTTCCTTCTGTGCCAACTTCCCAATGATACATGACAACCAATAAGAGCCTTACTCATCCTTAACTGCTCTTCACAAACATTAATAGATATCTGTGCAATCACTCTCATTCTTTATCACAACCACCAGGAGACAGGTGGTGAGTGCATAAGTGCTGCCAACTAGCGAATAGAGGACCATAGTACCCTGCTTACTCAGATACAGCCACAAAAAAACAAAGAAAACTAAAATCTTGGGTGAATCACTCCAACATATAATCACCGATTAAATATAAATACAACAAAGTCACAATATCTCAGAGACAACAGACCATCACAGTCCACACAAAGAAGCAAGATAAAGCAGTAAAACAAGGGACCAGAATACAGACCCAGAACACATCCCTGAGGAAGCAGCAGCACTGGAACTCCCTGATAGGGAATTCAAAAGAATTATATTTACATACCATCAATGGATTGAGAGACAGATCAAGGAAAAACTGACAAAATTAAGGAAAACAGACAAAATCCTAGAACAATTTCAGAAGAAAATATAAAAACAAAATGACAAATGAAAAATTAGAAATGATACAAAAATCTATAGCTACAAATCCAGAAGATTACTACTAAATTTTCAGAAATTGGTAACACATCGAAAGGGCAAAGGAGTAGAACTGGTGCAATGGAAGACAGAATTAATGAGATTGAAGACAAATACCTCAATACTTCTTTGGAAAGGCATCAATCAGAAAAAAGATCCCTCAAATATGATGGTGAAATGAAGAAAGCCTAAGATTCATGTGGGATACCGTCAAAAGGAATAACCTATATGTAATAGGAATTCTAGATCAGAAAAAGAAAAATAAAACCACTGAGAAAATTGTCCAAGATTTGTTGAAAGAGAACTTCCCTGATATGATGAAAGATGAGACTATATCCATTCAGGAAGTCCAATAAATGCCAAACAGGATAGACCCCAAAAGAAAATCACTAAGACATATCATCAAACTCACCAAAACCAAACAAAGAAAGAATTCTGAAAGCAGCATGAGAAAAAGAAGTTACCTACAAATGGTAACCAATAAACTAAGCTCTGATTTCTCAACAGAAACCATGCAGGTGAGAAGGCAATGTGATGGTATATATAAAACCCTGAAAGAGAAAAATTTCCAACCAAGAATTATATACCCAGCAAAGTTGTCCCTCAAATATGATGGTGAAATTAGATTTCCAGATAAGAAGAAATCAAGGGAATTTGTTAAAGCCAAACCAACCTTACAAGAGATAATAAAAGGAGTCATTTGAACAGAGAACCAATAAGAGCAAAAACAACCAACCATTAACACACATGATGGCAACCCAGAAGCCAACCCAGTTATGGAAGCATCCAAAGTAAAATGAGCTTACAAGATTGTAAACAAGGAACCAGAGAAATCAATTGGCAAATGAGGACAACTACAAACCAAAAAGAGGGAAAAAATAATGTAGTTACAGAACTTCTAAATGGTGACCAAATTAAGAGAGTTGCAAGATAGAATGGACTGTTCTAAACTCGGGAAGAAAATTATAAATCACAGCGTAACCTCAAAGAAAAATGATAAACCTTCACATCAAAATAAAAGAGGACCAACACAAATATTTAGCAAATACTAAAACAACAGCAACAAAGGAAATGATAACACAACTCATAGACAAAATGTGCTCAGCACAGAAAATTATATAGAACAAAGAAACTAGGAACACCACAAAAAAAAACACATAACAAAATGACAGCAACAAATTCATACTTGTTGATAATTACACTGAATGTAAATTGATTAAACAAACCACTCAAGAGACAGGGAGTTGCAGAATGCTTAAAAAAAATATAACCCATCAATATGCTGTCTGCAGGAGACACACCTTAGAGACAAAGACAAAAATAGACTAAAAAGCAAAGATTAGAAAAAGATATATTAAGTAAATGGCAACCAGAAAAGACCAGGAGTAGCAATATTAATTTCTGATAAAATTGACTTTAAGACAAAAACCACTGTAAGAGACAAACTCAAAACCAAAACCAGACTCATTGCCGTAGAGTTGGATCCGACTAATAGTCAACCCTTGCTTGGATTTCCAAGGTGGTATCTCTACAGACGTAGATTGCTCAATCTTCCTTCTCAGGAGTGGCTGGTGGGTTTGAACCACCAGCCTTCTGGCTAGCAGTCAAATGCCTTAGGATCTACACCACCAGAACTCCTATAAAAGACAAGGAAGGATGTTATATAATGATTAAAGGATCAATCAAACAAGAAGGTATAATCATAATAAACATCTATGGGCCCAATGAAAAAGCCTCAAAATGCATAAATCAGACTTGAGCAGAATTTAAAAGACAAATAGATGACTCTACAGTCATACTAGGACACTTTAATATGAATGAATGAAAGATAGAACAACTGGAAAGAAACTTAACAAAGACGCAGGAGAACTAAAAAATAAAATCCACCAATTTGACCATATAGACATCTACAGAGGATTTCACCCAACAACAGCACAATGTACATTCTTTTCCAGTGCACAAGGAATATTCTCCATGATAGACCATATGTTAGGCCATAAAGCAAGCCTTAATAAATTTAAAAACATTGAAATACTATGAAGCATCTTCTCAGATCACAATGCTATCAAATTAGAAATCAACAATAGGAAGATCAACAGAAAAAAAGCAAACACATGGATACCGAACAACACCCTCCTTAAGAGTGACTGAGAAATCGAATAAATGAAAAATGAAATTAAAAAATGCATTGAATTGAATGAGAATACAAAATACCAAAATCTTTGGGACACAGCAAAAGCAAGGATCAAAGGCCAATATACAACAATAAATACACACATCAAAAAAGAAGAAAGAGCCAAAATCAAAACATTAAACCAACATCTCCAACAATTAGAAAATAAACAGTGAGAAAAGCCTATAGTCACCAGAAGAAAGGAAATAATAAAGATTTGAGCAGAAATCTATGAAACAGAAAATAGAAAGACAGTTAAAAAAAATCAAGAAGACTAGAGTTGGTTTTTTAAAAGATTAATAGAAATGATAAACCACTGGCAAATTTAACAAAGGAAAAGAGGGAGAGAATACAAATAACATGAATAAGAAATGAATCGGGTGACATCACAACAGTACAAACTGAAATAAAAAAGATAATATCAAGAAACTATGAAGAACTGCACTCCAACAAATTTGACAATCTAGAAGTAATGAACAGATTTCTAGAAACACAGTATTTACCTAAACTAACACAGACTGAGCTGTGTTAAAAGTTGAACAGACCCATAATAAAAGAAGAAATTGAACATGTCATAAAAAAATTATAAACAACAAAAAAAACCTGGCCCAGACAATTTCACC
>NW_006921879.1:1347230-1356093 GCF_000298275.1 Orycteropus afer afer
TGCTCATGGATAGGAAGATTGAACATTGTGAAAATGTCAGTTCTACCCAAAGCAGTCTATACATTCAAAGCAATCCCAATCCAGATCCCATCAACATTCTTTAAGGATATGGAAAAACCAATCACTAACTTTATAAGAAAAGAAAAGAGATCAGATAAGCAAAGGATTATTGAAGGAGAATAAGAAAGTAGGTCTCACACTCCTGAATCTCAAAACCTACTATACAGTCACAGTAGTCAAAACTGCCTGGTATTGGTACAATGACAGACACATAGGCCAATGGAACAGAATTGAGAATCCAGAAATTGATCCATTGACCTATGATCAGCTAATCTTTGACAAAGGGCTGAAATCCATTAAATGGGGGAAGAGATTGTCTGTTTAACAAATGGTGCTGGCAAAACTGGCTATCAGTTTGCAGAAAAATTAAACAAGATCAGTACCTCACACCATTCGCAAAAACTAACTCCAGATGGATCAAAGACTTAAATGTGAAACCTAAAACTATAAAGTTCTTCAATGAAAAAAAAAAAAAAGGAGCAAATTTAGGGGCCCTAATATATGGTGTAAATAGACTATCAAGCATAACCCAAAATGTGCAAACAGCAGAAGATAAACTAGATGAATGGGACCTTCTAAAAATTAGATTTTTGTGTGCTTCCAATGACTTCTCCAAAAGAGTAAAAGAGAAACAACAGACTGGGAAAACATATTTGGCAATGACATATCTGACGGACTTATCTCTAAAATTTATAGAAAACTCCAACACCTCAACAACAAACAGACAAATAATCCAATTTTAAAAATGGGCAGAAAACACGAATAGACCTTTCACCAAAGAGGATATTCAGGCGGCCAACAAACACATGAAGAAATGCTCACGGTCATTAGCCATTGTTGTGTTGTTGTTAGGTGCCGTGGAGAAATCTCTGACTCATAGCGACCTCATGCACACCAGAACAAAACCCTGCCTGGTCCTGTGCCCATTGTTGCAGCCACTGTGTTTATCCATCTCTTTAAAGGCCTTCCCTGTCTTCATTGACCATCCACTTTACCAAGCATGACATCCTTCTCCAGGGAATGGTTCCTTCTGACAGCATGATCAAAGTAGGTGAGATGAAGTCTGGCCATTCTCACTTCCTAGGAGCATTCCAGCTGCACTTCCTCCGGGACAGATTTGTTAGTCCTTTTAGCAGTCCATGGTACTCGTAGCATTCTTCTCCACAACTCAAAATCATCAACTCTTCTTTGGTCTTCCTTATTCATTGTTCAGCTTTCACAACATAAGAGGCGATTTGAAATACCATGGTTTGGGTTTGGTATACCTTAGCCTTCATGGAGACGTCTTTGCTCTTCATCACTTGAAAGAGATATTTTGCAGCAGATTTGCCCAATGCAATACATTGTCTGATGTCTTGACTGCTGTTTCCGTTGGTGTTGATTAAAGAGCCAAGTAATATGAAATCCTAAACAACTTCAATCTTTTCTCCATCCACTGAGAAGCTGTTTATTGGACCAGTTATGAGGATTTTTGTTTTCTTTATATTGAGGTGTAATCCATACTGCAGACTGTAGTCTTCAATCTTCATCAGAAAGTGCTTCAAGTCATCCTCAATTTCAACAAGGAAAGTTGTGTCATGTGCGTATCACAGGTTGTTAATGAGTCTTCCTCCAATCCTGATGCCACATTCTTCTTCATATTGTCCAGCTTCTCAGCATACAAATTGAACAAGTATGGTGAAGGGATACACCGTTGATGCACTCCCCTCTTGATTTTGAACCATGCAGTATCCCCTTGTTCTGTTTGAATGACAGCCTCCTGATCTATGTACAGGTTCCTCATGAGTACAATCAAGTGTTCTGGAATTCCCATTCTTCTCAATGTTATCCACAATTTGTCATGATCCACACAATCGAAAGCTTTTGCATAGTCAATAAAACAAGTAAACATCTTTCTGGTATTCTTTGCTTTCAGTTAAGATCCATCTGCTATCAGCAATGATATACCTCATTCCACATCCTCTTTTGAATCCAGCTTGCATTTCTGGAAACTCTCTGTCAATACAGTGCTACAACTGTTTTGAATTATCTTCAGTAAGATTTTACTTGCATGTGATATTAATGATATTGTTAGATAATTTCCACATTCTGTGGGATCATCTTTCTTTGGAATGGGTACAAATATGGATCTCTTACAGTCAGTTGGCCAGGTAGCTGTCTCCAAATCTCTTGGCATAACTGAGTGAGTGCTTCCAGTGGGGCATCTGTTTGTTGAAACATCCCAATGGGTATTCCATCAATTCCTGGAGCCTTGTTCTTCACCAATTCCTTCAGTGCAGCTTTGACTTCTTCCTTCAATACCATTGGTTCTTGATCATATGCCATGTCCTGAAATGGATGAGCATCGACCAATTCTTTTTGGTACAGTGATTCAGTGTATTCCTTCTATCTTCTTTTGATGGTTTCTGCATCATTCAATATTTTGCCTGTAGAATCTTTCAGTATTGCAACTCAAGGCTTAAATTTTTTCCTCAGTTCTTTCAGCTTGAGAAATGCTGAGCATGTTCTTTTTTGGTTCTCTAACTCCAGGTCTTTGCACATTTCATTATAGTAATTGGCTTTGTCTGCTTGAGCTGCTCTTTGAATTATTCCAATCAGCTCTTTTATCTTGTCATCTCTTCAATTTGCTTTAGCTACTCTCTGCTCAAGGGCAAGTTTCAGGGTCTCTTCTGACATCCATTTTGGTCTTTTCTTCCTTTCTCATATTTTTAATGACTTCTTCTTTCTTCGTGGATGATGTTATTATTTATTTAGTTTAAAAATTGTGATTAGGTGAATGTTTACAGAGCAAATTCACTTTCCATACAGCAGTTCACATACACTTTGTCTCATGACATTGACTACAATTTACCACAATGCAACAGCTCCTCTCCCACTTCTTCTCTATAGTTACCTCTTCCCTGTGTCTTTCTCTCCATGCACTCCTACCCCCTGAGCTGTCTCCCTGTACATACACAGCCCTTCTATTTTCCCTTGATTGTTCTCTCCAAGAAGTGTATCTACCTAATGTAAATGTTCACCTCATATGCCTGTCTTTTGTTTGGCTGGAAGCCACAGGAGTGGGTTCAATTCCAAACCTGAAGGGCAGCTAGGGGCCATAGTCTCAGTGGTTCCATCAGGCTCTATCAGACCAGCAAACCTAGTCCTATTTTTTTTCCCCCCAAATGATTTTGAGTTTTGTTCCGCATTGTTCTTCCACTTCCAATCTTCCAGATTGTTCAGGATCTCCTCCAAGTGGTTGATATGGCAGCCAGGCACCAACTAGTTCTTCTGGTCTCATAGTCTTATGGGCTGAGGATCGCATGGTGTACCAGTCACTTGGACTAGTTGTTTCCATGAATGTTTGGTTTTCTTCATTCTTCTTTGCTCTGGATGAGGAAAGACCCATCATTGCATCTAGATAGCCACCTGCAAGCTTTTAAGATCCCAGTCACTACTCACCAAAGTAGGATGTGGAACAATGTTTTGTGTAGTATGTTATGCCAGTTGAGCTTGATGTCTATGTGATCGTGGTCCCCAGCCCCTGGATCCAACTACTCTTTCCCTCTGGGTAGCTGGCTGTAGCCAAGAAGTGACTACAACCTTGTCACTTGTCAGCTCTAATATATACCTCGTAATTCTTACAGCACATACCAATGCACTTGTAGAAACACTATCTGTCTACCCTATACGTGGTCTTGGGCACTCTCCCCCTGCATAGACATACCTAATAGTTCAGCCTGTCCACCCATCTATCCACCCGTATACATGGATGATGTTCTTGATGTCATCCCACAATTCCTCTGGTTTTTGGTCATTGGTGTTCAATGCATCAAATCTATTCTTTAAATGGTCTCTAAACTCAGGAGGGATATTATCAAGATCCTCAGAAGGAAGGTTGGGCAATCTATTTCCATAGTGATACCACCTCAGAAACCCAAGGAGGGGTCCCTATGAGTCAGGGCCGACTCGACGGCACATAACAACAACAACAACAACATTATCAAAATCATATTTTTGCTCTCATGGACTTGTTTTAATGGTCTTCAACTTCATCTTGAACATGCATATAAGCAGTGGATGGTCTGTTCCACAATCAGCTCCTGGCCTTGTTTTGGCCAAAGATATTGAACTTTGCCATCACCTCTTGCCATAGTTATAGGCAGTCTGATTCCTGTGTATTCCATCTGGTGAAGTTCATGTGCATAGTTATCATCGCTTATGTTGTTGAAAAAAGGTATTTTCAATGAGTAAGTCATTGGTCTTGGAAAATTCTATCATGTGATCTCCAGCGTTATTTCTATAACCAAGGCCATATTTTCCAATTATGATAACTCTTTTTTGTTTCCAACTTTTGCATTCCAGTCACCAGTGCTAATCAACACATCTTGATTGCATGTTTGGTCAATTTCAGACTGCAGAAGTTGATAGAAAACTTCAACATCCTGATCTTTGGCTTTGGAAGTTGATGAGCAAATTTGGATAATAGTAGTATTAACTGGTCTTACTTGTAGGCATATGGAAATTATTCTATCACTGACACCATTGTACTTCAGGATAGATCTGGAAACAGTCTTTGTGACAATAAGTGCCACACCATTCCTCTTCAATTTGTCATTTCTGGCATAGTGGATTATATGGTTGTCTGACTCAAAATGGCCAAAACCAGTCCATTTCAGCTCTCTAATGCCTAGGATATTGATCTTTATGTGTTCCATTTCATTTTTGACAACTTCCAATTTTCCTAGGTTCATACTTCATACATTCCATGTTCCAATTATTAATGGATGTTTGCATCTGTTTCTGCTCATTTTGAGTCATGCCATATCAGCAAATGGAGGTCCTGAAAGCTTTACTCTATCCATATCATTAAGGTCATCCTTACTCTGAGGAATCAGCTCTTCCCCAGTCAAATTTTGAGTGCCTTCTGACCTGAGGGGCTCATCTGCTGGCACTATGTTGGGCAATGTTTCAGGCTGTTCATAAAGTTTTCCAGTAACATATCAGACAGTGTTTCACTGCAATTCATAATGTTTTCACTGGCCAATTCTTTGAGAAGTGGATGCCCTCTTCCTTCTTCTGAGTCTGTCTAAGCCCGGAAGCTCCACTGAAACCTCTCCACCATGGGTTACCCTGCTGACATTTTGCAATATGGTGGCATAGCCATCCTTACAGCAACACATAAGCCATCACAGAACAACAAATTGACAGACAAGTTCGTCTCTTTTAGTTGTTCCTAATCCCTCTGCACCTGCCTATTTCAGGCCCCAGCCTTAGTATAGAGCCACACCCAAGCTAAACCACCCTCCAAGCCCCCGGCCTGCCTACCTCAGGCCCTGGCATTAGTATTGAACCACACCTAGTGCAAAGCAGCCTCCAAATCCCTTGCCCATCTACCTCAGGTCCCAGCCGTAATAAAGAGCCACACCCAAGTGAAAAGCAGCCTCCACGCCCCCAGCCTGCCTACCTTAGGCCCTTGCATTAGCCATTAGAGATATGCAAATCAAAACAACAATGAGATGCCATCTGGCCCAGCACTAGTAGCAAAGGTCAACAAGACAGAAAATAACAAATGATGGCGAGGAAACAGAGAGATTGAGACTCTCATACACTGCTGGTGGGACAGATAATGATACAACCACTGTGGGAAGCAGTATGGTGATTCCTTAAAAAATTGGAATTAGAAATTCCTTAAAAATTAGAATTAGAAATACCATTTGATGTAGCCATTCCATTACTAGGTATATATCCTAAAGAAGTGAGAGCCAGGACAAGAACAGATATATGCACACTCATGTTCATCACAGCACTATTTACAATAGCAAAAAGATGGAAACAACCTAGGTGCCCATCAACAGAAGAATGGATAAGCAAAGTATGGTACATACACACAATGGAATGCTATGTAGCCCTAAAGAATAATGTAGAATCTGCAGAACACCACATAAGGTGGATGAACTTGGAGGACATTATGCTGAATGAAGTAAGTCAATCACAGAAGGACAAATATTGTATTAGTCCATTACTATAAAAACTCATGGAAAGGTTTATATATGGAAGGAAATTTTCTTTGTTGGTTACTGGTGGGGCACGGGGGATACTGCTAGATAGGTAGAGACAAGTATTGGTTTGGGTGAAGAAAAGGGCAATGTACCAAATATGAGTGATCAAAATGGTGGCATTGAGGAAGAGGAAGACATAGAGGGGTGCACAAGGGTAGAGACAACAAAGATGAACCCTTTTGCACATACAGCACTCCATTGTCAGTGATGGCAAACATTGATCTATGGGTGGATAGATAGATGGATTGGCTGAACAATTAGGTATGTCTAGGCAGGGGGGAGTGTGCCCATGACCATATATAGGGTTGGCAGGACAATGTTTCTACAATTGTATTTGTATTTTCTGTAAGAATTTCCAGGTATATAGTAGAACTGAAGGTATGTAGTAGAGCAGGAAGCCAGGGATTGATGGCCAGATACAGGTAAGGGGGAAGGCCAGAAAGAGGGGTTTGGAACAGCTAAGAGAGAGGAACTTGTTTGTCAATTTGATACTGTGGTGGTTTGTGTGCCACTGTGAGGCTGGAGGCTATGCCACTGGTGTTTCAAACACCAGCAGGGTTGCCCATGGTGGATGGATTTCAGCAGAGCTTCCAGACTGAGATAGACTGGGAAGAAGAAAGAAGCACCACTTCTCAAAGAATTGGCCAGGGAAAACCTTGTGAATAGCAGTGAAATACTGTCTGATATATTACTGGAAAACTTTATTAATAGCCCTGAAATATTTTCCAATACAGTGCTGGAAGATGAGCCCCTCAGGTTGGAAGGCATTCAAAATGCCACTGGGAAAGAGCTGCCTCATCAGAGTAGAACCCACCTTAAAGATATGGATAAAGTAGAGCTTTTGGGACCTCCATTTGTTGACATGGCATGACTCAAAATGAGAAGAAACAGATGCAAACATCCATTAATAATTGGAACATGGAATGTACTAAATATGAATCTAGGAAAATTGGAAGTTGTCAAAAATGAAATGGAACACATAAAGATCAACATCTTAGGCATTAGTGAGCTGAAATGGACTAATTTTGGCCATTTTGAATCAGATAACTGTATGATCTACTATGCTGACAATGACAAATTGAAGAGGAATGGCATGGCACCGGTCATCACAAAGAATGTTTCAAGATCTATCCTGAAGTACAATGGTGTCAGTGATAGCATAATATCCATACACCTAAAGGAAGGCCAGTTATTACTACTATTATTCAAATTTATGCACCAACCACCAAAGCCAAAGATGAGGAAAATGAAGACTTCTATCAACTTCTGCAGTCTGAAATTGACCAAACATGTAATCAAGATGTGCTGATTATCACTGTTGATTGGAATGCAAAAGTTGGAAATGAAGAATCACCAGTAGTTGGAGATCACATGATAGAATTTTGCAAGACCAATGACTTATTTATTGCAAATACTTTTTTTCAACAATACAAATGGTGGCTATACACATGGACTTCACCAGATGGAGCACACAGCTGACTGTGGAAGGAAGTCAGAAGAGAGCTGTTGCATTGTGGGAAATTGCAACCAGTGTCATCAGACAAAATGTGTGTGAACTGCTGTATAGAAAACGAATTTGCTCTGTAACTTAAACACAAATCACAATAATTTTTTTTTAAAAAAAGAGGACAGACAAATGGCAAATAAGTATAGGAAAAGATACTCAACATTGTATGTCATTAGGGAATTTCGAATTAAAACAATGAAATATTACTACACCAATTATAATGACTAAACTCCAAAACATTGACAACACCAAATGCTAGTGATACTGGGAAAACAATTCTCATTCATTGCTGGTGGAAATGCAAAATGGTGCAGCCATTTTATAAGATGGCCTGGTAGTTTCTGACAAAGCTAAACATAGGCTGACAAGAAGATCTAGGCATTGTGCTCCTAGATATTTATACAAATGAGTTGAAAACTTATAAACACAGAAAAACTTGCACATGACTGTTCATAGCAGGTTTATTCATAACTGTGAAAAATGGAAAGCACCAAGATACCCTTCAATAGGTAAACAGAAAAAGGGTACCTCCAAACAAAGGAATAGAATTTGACGATAAAAAGAAATGAGCTATTAAGCCATGAAAAGACGTGGAGGAACATTAACTGTGTATTGCCAAGTGAAAGAAGCCAGTCTTAAAGGGCTACGTACTGTATGATTCCAACTATATGACATTCCTGAAAAGGTAAAGTTATAGAGACAGTTAAAGAATCAATGGCTGCAAGAGGCTCAGCAGAAGGAAGAGAGGGATGAATATGTGGGGCATCAGGCATTTATTAGTCAGTGAAATTATTGTTTGATACTGTAATAGTGGATACATAACATGCACTTGTCAAAAACCACAGAATTATACAACACAAAGAGTGAACCATAGTGTAAACAATGGACTTGAGTTAATTATTACTGTACTGCATCAAGATGTAAATACTAGTTAAACTATGTGCATGGGGTGGTGAGAGATAGGGAAGGTATGCGACAATTCTCTGTACTTTCTACACAAGAAACAAAAAACAAACTCACTGCCATCGAGTCGATTCCTACGCATAGCAGCCCTTCCTTGGATTTCCGAGGCGGTGTCTCTACGGAAGTAGATTGCCCAATCTTCCTTCCAAGGACTGGCTGGTGGGCTTGAACTGCTAGCCTTCTGGTTAGCAGTCAAATGCCTTAGGCACTATGCCCCTAGAACTCATTTTTCTACACAAAATGACTGTAAACCTAAAACAAGGTTTGTTTGTTTTAATATATATATATATAT
>NW_006921879.1:1356378-1357919 GCF_000298275.1 Orycteropus afer afer
ACAGTTACTACAAATACTGAAGTATAAATTTAGTATAAATCTATAAAACCTGTACAGGATCTTATATCCCAAACTGAAAATGTTAATGAAGGAAATAAAACATCTAAATAAATGGAGAAACATACTTTGTCCACAGATTAGAGACTTCAACACAGTAAAGATGCAGTTATAACCAAATTGATGTGTATTGTTTTTGTTAGGTGCCGTTGAGGCACTTCCAACTCCAATCAACCCTCTACAGAACAGAATAAAACATCCTCATAATCATTGCTATGATTGACCCTATTGTTGCAGCCACTGTGTCACTCTGTCATTAGGGGTACTCCTCTTTTTTGCTGACCCTCTATTTTACCAAGCATGATATCCTTCTCCAGGGATTGGTCTCTCCTGATAACACGTTCAAAGTACATGGGATGGAATTTTGCCATCCTTGCTTCTAAGGAGCATTTTGGCTGTACTTGTTTTAAGACAGATTTGTTCATTCTCTGGCAGTCCATGGTATAGTCAGTATTTTTTACCAACCCCATAATTCAAAGGCATAAATTATTCTTCGGTCTTCCTTATTCATTGTCCAACTTTTGCATGCATACGAGGCAATTGAAAATATCATGGCTTGGGTCAAACACACCTTAGTCTTCAAAGTGTTAGCTTTGCTTTTTAACACTTTCAGGAGATCTTTTGCAGCAGATTTGCCCCATTCAATATGTCGTTTGATTTCTTGAACTGCTGCTTCCATGGGCCTTGACTGTGGATTGAAGTAAAAGGAAACCCTTGACAACTTCAATATTTTCTCCATTTAGCATGATTTTGTTTATTGGTCCACACTGAAAGCTGTAATCTTTCATCTTCATCAGTACGTGCTTCACGCCCTCTTCATTTTCAGCAGGCAAAGGTGTGTCATCAGCAAATCACAGGTTGTTAATGAGTCTTCCTCCAGTCCTGATGCCATGTTTTGCTTCATGCGGTCCAGCTTCTCAGATTATTTGCTCATCGTACAGATTGAATAAGTATGGTGAAAGGATACAACCCTGATGCACACTCTTCCTGATTTTAACCATGCAGTATCCTCTTGTTCTGTTCAAACGACTGACATCTGGTCCACGTACAGGTTCTATGTGAGCACAGTTAAGTGTTCTTGAATGTCCATTCTTCACAATGTTATCCATAATTTATTATTATCTACACAGTCAAATGCTTTTGCATAGTCAATAAAACACAGATAATCTTTCTGATATTCTCTACTCTCAGCCAAGATCCATCTGACATCAGCAGTGATATCCTTCATTCCACATCTCCTTCTGAATCTGGCTTAAATTGCTGGCAGTTCTTTGTTGATGTGTTGCTGCAACCATTTTTGAACTATATTAATCAAAATTTTGAATAGCAAAGAAACACTGTTTGGTACATTACCGTGCAACTTTAGGAATAGTCCGTTTAGGCTAAAAGGCTCGCAAAATAGGATTGGGAAAGAGCTGCAACATCTGAGTAAACCCAGCCTTACTCATGGAAAAGAGAAAGCTTTCAAGACCTTCATTTGCTGA
>NW_006921879.1:1360644-1404789 GCF_000298275.1 Orycteropus afer afer
TGCATGGGGTCGCTATGAGTCGGAAACGACTCGACGGCACTTAACAACAACAACAACAATCAAAATTTTACTTGCATATGATATTATTTGATAATTCTGCATTCTGTTGGATCACCTTTCTTTGGAATGGGCACAAATATGGATCTCTTCCAATCAGTTGGCAAGGTAGCGGTCTTCTAAATTTTTTGGTGTAGATAAGTGGGCATTATTAGTATTGCATCTGTTTGTTGAACAGATTCCAGCTCAATTGGTATTCTGTCGAGTCCTGGAGATTTGTTGTTCCCGAATGTCATCAGTGCAGCTTACACTTCTACCTTCAATACCATCAGTTCTTGATTCTGTTATCTCCTGATATGGTTGAATGTTGACCAATTCTTTTTGGAAGAGTGACTCTACATATTCCTTCCATCTTTGTTTGAAGCTTCATTTATCATTCAATGTTTTGCCCACAGAGCTTGAGCTTAAATTTTTCTTCAGTTCTTTCAGTTTGAGAAATGCCGAGCATGTTTTTCCCTTTTGGTTTTCTAACTCCAGGTCTTTGCACATTTCATTATAATACTTTACTTTGTCTTTTCAAGCTGCCCTTTGAAATCTTCTGTTCAACTCTTTTACTTCATTTTTTTTTTTTTCATTTGTTTTAGCTACTCTATGCTCAAGAGCAAGTTTCAGTCTCTTCTGACATCCATTTTGGTCTTTTCTTTCTTTCCTGTCTCTTTAAAGACTTTTTTTTTTTTTTTCTTTTATATATGATGTCCTTGATGCCCTCCCGCCACTTCTGGTCTTGGGTCATTAGTGTTCAATGTCTCAAATCTATTCTTGAGATGCTCTCTAAATTCAGATATGATATACTCCAGATTGTACTTTGGCTTTCATGGACTTGTTTAATTTTCTTCAGCTTCAACGTGAACTTGCATATGAGCAATCGGAAGTTCCATATTTGGCCCCTGGCCTTGTTCTGACTGATAATACTGAGCTTCTCCATTATCACTTTCCACAGATGTAGTCTACTTGATTCCTGTGTATTCCATCTAGCAAGGTCCATTGTATAATGGCCACTTATATTGTTGAAAAAGGTATTTCCAGTGAATACATTTTTGGTCTTTGAAAATTCTATTGTTTGATCTCCAAAGTTGTAGCCATCACCAAGGCCATTGTGGTAGTTAAGTTTGTGTGTCAACTTGGCTGGGCCTGGTTGAGTGGCTGGGCAGCTAGAGGTCATATTCCCCATGATGAGACTGGTAATCAACTCCATGGTGGAATCTACTGTGAGCAGCTGAGTAGCTGCCTTAAGGATGTGATCTGCTTCCTGAATATAAGAAGAAGGCTTGGGGAACAGTCTCTAGTTTATGGCATGCTTGAACCCTGCATGTAGCTGAGTCATTGTTCAGTAGGCTGCCGTGCTCTGCTGATCCTGGGATTTTTTAATGGACTTGAATTAATGTCCTGCTGTGTGGTTTGGTAACATCAGGACTGTGCCTTGTTACTTGTCAAACATGGGTTTGTCAGCCTCAGCAACTGGCAGCTGAGTGAAGAAGAGCCTCCAGCTTCAGTGGGCTGGGATCAAGAGGCAGAACTGAACCTCAAGGCCGAAGGGCTTTCACCTACTTGGAGTACAATGAGCTGCTTGCATCTGTAGAGTCATGTCTTTTGTCAAATTTGAGAACATTACAACTATTATTTCTTCAAATAGTCTTTCTGGGAGTTCCAGTAAGATGGAGAACTAGGCAGAAAGACTGCACAGACCCTCTTCAACAAAGAAAAGGGAAACCAGTTAACACAGATATAGAAGATAATTCTGGACACCTGAACCTTGAAGGGAAGGATATAGAAGTGGACTAAACTCCAACTAGCAGAAGAATTTGCATGAAAACACTAAAAAAAGGAGACATACAGAGCCATGATCTGGCAGTGATCCTGATGACACGGACAGCTTGGATATTGCCGATGGTGGTAGGACCTAAGAATTAACCCAAAAATCAGCCCTGATAGCCAGGGACTGCATGGAGGACTGCTTTGGTGGCTGGGGAATAAAAGGGAAAGCAGCAAAGAGGATGGTAGGCTGAGCTGTGGGCTTTTGTCTGTCCAGAGGATGCAGCCATTTTGAATGTTTACAAGCAGCTTGACCATTTTGGATATTTAAAGCAACAGTGTTCTCCCAGATTCCAGGGACTTAAGAACAGGCTCCACTTGCCCTTAACTCCAAGGACATTCTGGACTCGGATGACTGGAAAGGTGCGACATTCCCCCTGTTACTCTTATACCCCACACCTTCTTGGTGACCAGAGGTGTGGCCATCCCCCACTCCCACCCACCTTCTGGGCCTGCAGGAACTCTACCCCAGTCTGTGTGCTTGGATGGAGCCTAGGTGCCCTGCCCTGCCCTGCCTTACCCCCATGGTTTTTTTTTCTTTTTTCTGTTTTTTAGTTTGTTTTTGTCTGTTTTAAAACTACTACTATTATTATTACTTTTGTCCTTTTTACTATTATTCTTTATTCTTCCCCTCCCAGGTTCTAGGTTTCAGCTTTTTTTCTTTTCCCTGTTCCTGGTTGCAATTTTTCTTTTCTTTTTTCTTTCTCATGGTTAACACCATTGCTTGTTTTTCTTTTTGCATTTTTCCCATATTTTCTTCATTATTCTCCTTCTCTACCTTTTTCTCTTATTGTCTTCTCCCCAGATATTTCTGGTTTTTTTTTTCTTTCTTCTTTTTCCCTTTTTAATTTTTTTAGTTACTGTTATTTTCTGTCCATCTGCTTTTACTTTTTTGATGGTTATTCAATTTTTATATCTGACGAACAGAGTGGAAGACAGCAACAGTCCCCATACAACACAGCTACACCCATACCTCCTGCAGCTTCACTTACTGAGTGAGAGCTACCACTTTCTTCTCCACCAATGGGCCAACGATAAACAACCACCAAGAAGAGCCTGACTGACCCTTGGCTGCTCCTCACAAACAGTTAACAGGGATCTAAATACAGTAACACCACAATGTCATGGAGACAATAGACCATCACAGTCCACACAAAGAAGCAAGATAAAGTGGTAAAAACAAGGGAGCAGGATACAGACCCAGAACACATCCCTGAGGAAGAGGCAGCATTGGAGCTCTCTGATAAGGAATTCAAAAGAAGTATATTTAGGTATCTTCAAAGGATTGAGAGACAGACCAAGGAAAATACAGACAAAAGCCTAGAAGAATTTTGGAAGAAAATATAAGAACAAAATGACAAAATAAATGAAAAATTAGAAATGATTCTAAATCTACAGATAGAAATCCAGAAGATTAATACTAAATTGTCAGAAATAGATAACACATTGGAAGGGCAAAGGAGTAGAATTGATGCAATGGAAGACAGAATTAATCAGATTGAAGACAAATACCTGAATACTTCTTTGGAAAGGGATCAATCAGAAAAAAGATCAAAACAAAATGAAGATAGCCTAAGGTTCATGTGGGATACCATCAAAAGGAATAACCTACATGTCATTGGAATTCCAGAACAGGAAGACAATAATAAAACCACTGAGAAAACTGTCCAAGATTTGTTGGAAGAGAATTTCTCTGATATGATGAAAGAGGAAAACATATCCATTCAGGATGTCCAATGAACCCCAAACAGGATAGACCCCAAAAGAAAATCACCAAGACACATCATCATCAAAGACAAAGAAAGAATCCTGAAAGCAGCACAGGAAAACCAAATAGTCTTTCAGTCACTTTGTCTTCTCCTTTGGAATTCTCATAATGCATATGTTGGTCCACTTTATGGTGTTCCACAAGTTCCTGAGGCACTGTTCATTTTTCTTAATTGTTTTTCTTTTTGATCTTTAAATTCAAAAATTGCAATTTTCCCCTCTTTAAACTCATTGATCCTTTCTTCTGCCTGCTCAAATCTGCTGTTGAAGCCCTCTAGTGAAATCCTTATTTAACTTCTTGCAATTCTTAGCTCCAGAATGTCTGATTAGTTCGTTTTTGTAATTTTAATCTCCTTGTTGATAGTCTTATTTTAATCATACATAATTTTCCTGATTTCTTTTAGGTCATTGTCTGTTTTTTTTTGTTTTTTTTTTTAGCAATGAGAATATATTTGATAGTGTCTTTTAAAGTTTTGTGTAGTAAATCCATTATCTGGGTGTGATAGTTGGAGTTGTGTGTCAACGTGGCTGGACCACAATTCTGTGTGGTTTAAGCAGCTGTGATGTGGTTATTCCTATGATGGGATCAGATGAATATGTTTTGAGCAGCCAATCCATTGACAGGGAGTTTCCCTAGGGGTGTGGCCTTCTTCCAGTATATTTATGGACACCCTGGGAAAAGAGACATTCCTCTGTGGATTGGGATTCTGTTGTGCTGCCTACAACTGTCCATGAGCGAACAATCCACCATTCAGTCTGGAGATCTTGGATTCACCATTTGTTGGAGTCAACAGCCCGTATATTGCTTGCCAACCTTGAGCTCCTCAGCCCCTGCAGCTGCCTCCAGCTTGATGTTTGATCCAAGAACTTGGGTCTTGCCAGCTTCTATAAGTGTGTGAGCCATTTTCCGAAGATAAATTTCTCTTTCTCTATATGTATATATAAGCTTCTCTAGAGAACCCAGCCTAACACACTTTCCACAGAAATGTTTTATCTTGTTTTCTGTTTTGAACAGGCCATCCTTCTCTGTTTCTTTGTATGCCTATTTTTGTTGTTGCTGCTGTTGTACTACAATGTGGTAAATCTGAAAATTCTATTCTTCCCTTTACCTTTTTTTTTTTTTTTTTTTAATTTTTGAAGGCTTATCTGTTGAGCAACTTTCTCTATCTTACTTTGCAAAGATTGGCTTCCTAGACAAGTGTTGTCACTGAAATCTGTTTCTTAGTGTATGTTCAGTTAGTGTTTTTACAGAGGAAACAAAACAAAACAAAATAAACACCTCTCCCAATGTTTACAGATTGGCTTTTTGCTGGGGCACTCCTTCAAATGACTTTTATTGTAGCTTGGGTGAAAATTTATAGAACAAAATAGTTTTCCATTCAACAGTTTATCCAGTCTTACACTGAGCCTAGTTATAAGCCCACAATGATAATATAGGGATCAGTCCGAAGTGAAAACACAAGGGTTCTCAGCCCTGGGTGAATATGTGCCTTTCTAAATTCCTTTGTATACTCAGGTGTTTTTGAATGCCCCACTTCCCTAAAGAAACTCTCCCTCCAAAATCTCCTCCCAGTCCTTAGGCATCAATTGTATGTCTCAACCACAATATGAAGCTTCAGGTAGCTACAGGCAGTTATACTGTTTGAGCAATGTTTGCTACTTTTGCACCCTCTGTGAACTTTGACATAGCTGAGAGATGAGCACCTTGCATCAGTCTTTCATGTAGCCTCTAGACAGGTTAGAACAGATACGCACAATAACTTGGGCACATAGTCTGCTCTGTTTCCTCAGGCAGCTAGGGGCCAAGATTCCTCTCTGGGAATGTGGGCCACTGAAGCTTTCAGACCACCACTGAGCTGGGGAGAGGTGGGACACAGGCAAGTAGAAAACACCATAAAACTTTCCTATTATTTTGAGGTCACCTTTTCTTCTTTCAACATTCTGTTCATTGCTGTCAACCTTGGACTGGTTTCCATAGTCAAATGAAATTGGACCTTTCTGATGAAGTTAGTTCTTCCAGTTTCTGTTTGTCTCTTAACGTTTCTGTGGTGAGACAAGTGTGGAGCTGTTTACACTGCCCTCTTGCTGGTGCCTGCTGCCCAACTGATTTTTGACAAAGGTGCAAAAGCAATTCAATAGAGGAAGGTTAGTCTTTTCAACAAATGGTATGGAGTAACTGGATATCCATAGGCAAAAACAAAACAAAACTCAAAATGGATAATATATTCATTTATTTTACTTTTTACTGTAGTTTGGGTGAAAGTTTACAGAACAAATTAGTTTTCCATTCAACAATTTATATGCATTTTGTTTCATGACATTGGTTTCAATCTCCTCAATGTAACAACATTCTTCCCATCTCCTCCCTGGATTCTACCTTTCCACTCATCCTTTTTTCCCACCTCTTCTTCCTTCTGAGCTTTGTTTTTGGGCAAATGCTGCCCTTTTAATCTCCTGTGATTGAATGTATTGAGGAGTATATTCCTTCCTATCTATTGTTTGGCTAAAAGTTGATCCCTGTGAATGGGTACAGTTGCAGGCTTGAAGGGTACCTAGGGATTACAGTCTTGGGGATTCTAACAATTTCAATCAGGCCAGTAAATCTAATCATTTTTATGATTTTCAATTTTGCTCTACATTTTTTTTCTTCTCTTTCTGTCCATGACCTTCTATTGTGATTCTCACCAGAGTAGTCAATAGTGGTAGTCGGGCACCATCTAGTTCTTCTGGTCTTAGAGTAGTGGAGGTTGTGGTTCATGTAGTCCATTAATCCTCTGGATTTTTTTTGAGTCTTTGCTTTATCCTTCTTTGCTCCAGATGAGGAGAGATGAATAGTTGTATCTTAGATAGCCACTCACAAGCTATGAAAATCCATTGCTACTCACCAAAATAAGATGTATAACATCATCTTTGTGGACTGTGTTATGCAATTGACCCAGATGTCCCCTGAGACTGTGGTCCTAAGTCCCCAAGCCCAGTGACTCATTCCCTCAAGGTGTTTGGTTATGGCTAAGAAGTTTTCAGAACTTTGTTCCCTGTATGCTCTACAATACGCTTGGATATATTTGCAGCATGTACAAATGCATGTGTATTCTCTGCCAAACCTATGTATACTTGTGGATGTACTCCCATTTATCTTCCCACATTTATTCAACTTGCATGTCTACATATATCTACTAGTAGATATTGTTAGTACTATTATTGTAGAATTATGTATGTAATAATACTTACCTTTGTTGTCTTTTGGGAGCTCTGGTGCACAGTGCCTAAAGCATTTGACTGCTAACTAGAAGGCTGGCGGTTCAAACCCACCAGCCACTCCTCGGAAGGAAGACTGGGCAATCTACTTCTGTAGAGATACTACCTCAGAAACCCAAAAGGGGTCGCTATGAGTCTAATCAACTCAACAGCAGTGAGTTTGGTGTTCTGGTTTTCATGGTCTTTTACTCATGTGCTTCCCATGTCTTCTTTTGCCATTGTCATGTTGTGCTGCCTTCCCCCTCACTGTACACTGCCTTTTCCTTCACCCAAGTTAATAGTGTCTATACTCTAGTTAATGATTTATCCTCCCTTCCCCAGTAACCTTCAAAGAATGTTTCTTTCAGTGTGTAAACCTCTTCTTGACTTTTTAGTAATAGTAGTCTCATGCAATATTTGTCCTTTTGTGATTGACTTATTTTGTTAATAATGTCCTCCAGGTTCATCCGCATTATGATGTTTTGTGGAGTCTTCATTATTCTTTAACATTGCAGAGTATTAAATTGTGTGTTATGTACCATAGTTTATTCATTCATCCAATGACGGGCACTTAGGTTTTTTCCAACTTTTTGCTATTGTGAATAGTGCTGCAATGTACATGGGTGTGCATATATCTTTTCATGTCATGGCTCTTATTTCTCTAGGATACACCCTGAATCATATGGTATTTCTATTTCCAACTTTTTGAGGAAGTGCCATACCATTTTCCACGGTGATTGTACCATTTTACAGTTAATGGAGTACATATATAAATGTAAAATCATAAATCTTTTGAAAGAAAACATAGGAGAAAATCTTCAGTACCCAGGTCTTGGTGAAGAGTTCTTAGAAATAATACCAAAAGTATGGTGCACATATCCACACATACAAAGATAATTTGGACATCATTAACATTAAACATTTTTGCTCTGCAAAAGACTCTGTTAAGAAGATGAAATACAAGCTACAGATTGGGGGGAAATATTTGCAAACCACCTATCTGACAAAGGACTTGTACCTAGAATATACATCCACTCTTCATTTTTTGACATGAACTGGTTCCAAAGCCCAGTTCGGGATGTGACAATCAGTGTTATGCAAACATGCAGGATGACCACATCAGAACACAAAATGAAGGAAGACTCCATAGTTAGGTAACTGTAAAATTACATAATTACATAACTGCCAAACCCCTGAGAATCATGGTTAAGCCAACTTGACACATAACATTAACCAGTCACATAACCTTAGCCAGCATTATTCTCACCTTACACCTTGGCATATGTTCCTGCCAGACATACATCATTAATGCACAAAATGGTTGTACAGATTTTATACTGTTGTCATAAGTGAGTAATGTCAGATAACAAGATAGAGGAGTAAGTGTACTGAGAACTCTTTTAAACCAACATTAAAAAAAAAATCCAACTACAAAATGGGTAAGACATAAATAGGCATTTCACTAAAAAGGATATATGGGTGGCAAATAAGCATGTGAAAAGAGGTTCAACATCACTGGTCATTAGGCAAATGCAAATTAAAACCATGATGAGATACCACTACATATTTACTTGAAAAAAAAAGCAACAATACCAAATTCTGCAAGAATGAGGAGAAACTGGATTTCATATAGTTACTGGGAATATAAAATGGTGAAGCAACTGTGAGAAAGAGTTTTTCAGTTTCTTATAAAACTAAATATATACTTATTACACTACACATGAATCACACTTCTGGACTTTTATCACAGAAAAATATAACTTATGTTCACAAAAACTTGTACACAAATATTCATAGCAGCTTTGTGTGTAATAGTAAAAAAAACTGGAAGCAATCCAAATGTCCTTCAACAGATTCTTGGTTAAACAAACCGTGGTACATCCATACAATGGAATACTCCCCGGCAATATAAGGAATAAACTATTGATACATGTAACAACTTGGACGGAATTCAAGGGCATTATAATGTGGGAGAAAAAGTCATTTCCAAAAAGGTATGATGTAATTTGTATAACATCCTCGAAATGGTTAGGACAGATCAGTGGTTGCCAGGAGTTAGGGGCAAGGGTGGGCAGATGGGGGACATGGATTTGACAATAAGTGAGTAGTATAAAAGATTCTTTGTGGTGATGGAACAGTTCTGTATTCTGATTAGTGGTTACATGAACTTACACATGATAAAACTGCATAGAACACTGGCACAGGCACTTTGTGACCCACTGCTATCAGGAAGGTTGGTGGTTCCAATTCTCCCAGCAGCTCTGTGGAAGAAAATGCCTAGCAATCTGTTTTCCATGAAGATTACAGCCCAGAAAACCCTAAGGAACAGTTTTATTCTGTAACACATGGGGTCACCATGAAAAGGGCTGACTTGACAGCAATTAACAAGAGCAAGAAACATAATACACACACACACACACACATACACACAAATGCATGTAAAAGCTGCTGAAATCAGAATAAGGTCCGAAGTTTAGTACTGATGTACCAATGTTGGTTGTTTAGTTTTGACAAATGAACCATAGTATAAGATGTTAACAGGAAAACTTGAGTAAAGGGTATACAACAACTCTACACTACATTTGCAATTTTCCTGTAAATTCAATGTTATTCCAACATAAAAAGTTTATTTAAAAAAGTGAACACAATAAAGATGTAGAGTAATAATACCCTGTTGTTGTCACCCAGTTGATTCCAACTCAGACTGAAAATGTAGGACAGAGTAGAATTGCCCCATAGGTTGTAAATCTGCATGGAAACAGACTGCAACTTCATTCTCCGTGGAGTGGCTGGTGGGTTCAAACCGCCAACCTACTGCTTAGCAGAAATGTATACATCTGTTCAGTAAAAAAATGTTTTAGAATGCTCACAGCAACTTTGTTTATAATAGTAAAAATTGGAAGCAGCCCAAGTGGCTATTAACAGAATGAGTAAGTTGTAGTATATTTTTACAAAGTAATACTGTACAACAGTGTGAAGGAATAAACTACAACATACAACGCAGATGAATTGCACAAGCAAAATGAGGAATTAAGGAAGTCAGACACAAAAGACAACATACTATTCCATTTATTTGAGCTTCAAAAATAGGTGACGTTAATCTATGGTGTCAGGATGATAGCCTTGGAATGGTGATATGGTGACTGGGAGAGGGCATTGCACAGGGCTTCTGGTGTGCTGGTGATGTTCCGCTTCTTGACTTCTCGTTGGGTTATTGTATGCGTTGTGTGAAAAGTAATTAAGCTATACACTTAAGACTTGTGCACTTTTCTGTATGTAAATTATTCTTCAGTAAAAAATTTACCAAAAAGCAAAATGAGACAAATGCAAAATGAGATACACTACACATCCTCGGAAGGAAGGTTGGGCAATCTACTTCCGTAGCGATACTGCTTCGGAAACCCAAGGAGGGGTTGCTATGAGTCGGGTCTGACTTGATGGCACGTAACAACAAAAACACATCCGTAAGCCAAAAAGTTTTGTCCTTTTAAGGAGCGACTTCATCAAGTGCTGGCAAGGATGTGGAGCAACTGAGTATTTCATTAAGGCTAGAGAGAATATAAATTGGTGCAATCACTTTGGAAACATGTCTGGCAACATCTATTAAAGTCATATTCTATGACCCAGCAATTCTGCTCCTGATTATATGTGTAACAGAAATGTGTGTGTGTGTGTATGGGATCACAGAAGACACATAGAAGATTGGTTGGTGTTAGCAGTACTATTCCAAACTGAAAACAATTCAAATGTACGTCTATTATGCCACAGCCTACTATGACCATTTACAGCCCAGAATTGCAGGGAAGTTAACCTCACTAGGTCATCTCTTAACAGGAGGAAACAGGAGCCAGCGGATAAGCCACACTTTCTCCCATCCTTCAGACAACTCGGGGAAGTATTATGCATTCAACATCAATACACTGCCTTAGATTACTTTTTTCCTCCTTCACTGTCTCGTTCTCCCCACTTTCTCATTCCTGCTTCCTGGGATCGTCTCCCAAATAAATGACTGCACTTGTCTATCAACCTCTGCTTTAGGGTGATCCCAATACAATTCCATTTATATATAATTTAAAAACAGGCAGAACCTATCTGTGGTGCAAAAAACCAGAATTACTACCATCATTACCTGGTGATGGTAGTAATGGGTAGGGGCGTGAGGGGTTTCTAGGGTGTTGGTAATGTTCCAGATCTTAGTTGATGTTTTAACCAGGTATGTTCATTCTGTAAATCTTCATCAAGTAGTATACTTAACATGTGTGCATTTTATATAAATGTATTCTTTAAAAAAAAAAAAGAATACAGGGGTGAGGTGTAGACCTATCCACTAAGGGAAGAGTGGGTTTTGTAAGGGAAACTGGACTTAATGGTGTTGAAAGTCCCAAAGGCAGGAATACCATGAATGTATGTGTGCTCTGAAATTATCACTATGGCTTTTTTATCACATTTTGTTTCATGTGAAGTGACTGGAAAGGGATCATATGGATGTGGGTAGACAAATGGCTATTGTAGTCATCCAGGAGCAAGGCAATGGTAGCTTGGACCGTTTAGTAGTAGGCCAGATGGAGAAAAGTAAAACAGTACATTATTTAGGAGGCATGCGGGCTTTAACAGTAGTTACAAAATACAATGTATCCTTTCTGAATTCCAACCAGAGCAAGTATGTGTTTACATCACTAGATATGAGTAAGCATTTTGTTCATCTCCACTGCTAGTTTTATTTGACTAGCACATTTCTCCTAAGGAAATAAAGGTGTATGATTATGCTGCATTTGGATTATGTTTGGGATATTCTGAAGCTACTGAGAAAGATACAATTACTCAAGGAGATGATAATTGAGAATTACCACGTTTGAGGGGGTGGAAAGGAGCACGTATGAAACCAACAGTGAAAAATAACATCAAAGGGCATGGGGGGGGGCAAAAAATGAGTGTACAGAATGGCAGGCAGGAGTCTGTTATCTATGTGGAAAAAGTTAACAGCACTCCTCAGATACTTCAAAGCTAGGACAGTGTCTCTCAAAACCTGTCAAGAGTGAATACTACCACAACATTCACCTTTAAGAGAAAAGGTAGCAGATTCCTAGGGAATGAAACTTGATGATAACATTTGGTAGAGCAGAAGTATATCCTTACTCTCAAGTGGGTGCTTCAGAGGACAAGCAGCAGAAATGTCACTGAGGAGTGCAGCCAAGTGCATGGTCTACAGGCTGAGGGGGATATAGCAAAGCCCTAGGGGTGTACCTGAATGGCACAGACTGTTAAGCATTTGACTACTGGTCAAAAGGTTGGTGGTTTGATCTCACCTGAGTTCCCTCGGAAGACAGGCCTGATGATCTGCTTCTAAAAAGTCACACAATTTTTTCAAAAAAAATTTTTTAATTGTGATTTTGGTGAAAGTTTACAGAGCAAATTCATTTTCCACACAGCAATTCATAGTTTGTTTCATAACACTGACTCCAATTTCCCAAAATTTAACAGCTCTCTTCCCACTTCCTCCCTGTAGTTACCTCTTCCCTGTGCCCTCCCCTCCCATCCATTCCAGCCCCCCTGAGCTATCTCCCTGTGTAAACACTATACTTCCATTCTTCCATGATTGATTGCACGAAGGAGTCTATTTCCCTGATGAAAACATTCAGCCCATGCCTGTCTGTTATTTGGCTGGAAGCCACAGCAATGAGTTCAATTTCAGACTGAAGGCTAACTAGGGGCCATAGTCTCAGGGGTTCCACTAGGCTCTATCAGACCAGCAAACCTGGTCTTTTTTTTTTTTTTAATAATGATTTTTGAAAGGTCACACTCTTGAAAATCACAGGGAGCAGTCCTAATCTACACACAGGGGGTTGCCATGAGTCAGAATCAACTTGAGGACAATCGACAAGAATAGATGCATACCTAGTTACTGGGTCCCATCAGGAGCAAAGAGGGCAGTATCCCCAGGTAAGAGAGAATAGAAACAGCAAACACTGAGGCTGTCTCCAAGGTGGTCGGAAAGCAGTGAGAAAGTGAAAAGATGCCACCACTTTACCCAGGGGGCCAGATTCTACCAAAAGCTGCTCCTCCCACTGCCAAGGCAGAGAGTTAGGACACCTACAGTGGGAAGAATGCCAAAGGCAAGTCCAGGATGGAGGACCTAGCAAGGTCAGAACAGGGCACCACATTTACCTAAGTTATACACACAACTATTTAGCAACCAGGCCCCAGTGGCTTCTGAGACCTTGGGTAGGAAATGCCCTAGCTACAACTACAAAAAGAGCTTTTGTGAAGACTGTAGATAGTTCAAGTTGTGGGTAAAGGGCAATATTGGCTGGATGAAGAAACTAAAAAAACAAAAACACAGGTTCCAAGTAGTGTGTGTGTAATTGGGTTTAAGTGATATTGGCCGGTGCATGGTCCAATGGCTCTTTGGCAGAATACTTCATCCCACAAGCCCTCTGGTTGGGGGAATTTCCCTAGCAAAATCAAGAGGGGCTTTAAAATACATAATATATGCTTCTCTGGAGCAAGCATCCTGAGATAGGGAAAGACAAAAATGGCAGCACGGACTTACTCTTCATAGAAGACTTGAAGAAGCCTGGTTGGAGAACTAATAAACCTGGTAATGAAAGGGTATGGTGGAAATGGGTAGAAGTTTCTGCATCATTGAACTTGGGATGTGGATTACAGGGCCCAACAATTTTTAAAAAACTATGCCCCATTAACCCAAGAAATCCATTATTTATGTGGGTATGGTAAGGTGACTCAATCTGTCATCAAGCCCTTTTCACATTAAGAAGCCCCTTTGTGTAAGACCAGTCTTTTATGATATTCTTGAAATGACACTAACAGATAGTTGTAATAGGCCATAGAAGTGTGAAGAACAGGAATAGTGTAACACAGTATTGTCACGTGAGGAGTGACTTTTGTAGGATATTCAAAAATTTGTTGAGCTAATAATTTATAGAGGTTCTGGGTGCCCCAGGAAGAGCTAAGGAAAAGGCTGTATTTTCGATAATTCTTGCTGCATTTCTGACTCCAACCATGATTCGTAAACTAAGCATTTCAGCTTAGTCAGGCCATTTTCATAATGGGCATTTGTAATTTTCTATGAACCACTCCAGTGAAAAAAAGAGGGAAATGGTAGAGGACTTTTTACTCCCTTCTGTTGTTTTAGAAGGTGCTGAGATCGAGACACTGTTGTGTGTAGTTTGGAAATAGCTTAGTGATTTCCCAGAATTCAGGAATTGGCTTAAGGGGCACCATTTATTCTCATTAAGCCTAAAATCCATGGATGTTAAGTCAGAATGGTATGTTTTAATTTTGGCTCCACGACTTATTTAACTGTGAGACTAGGAACAAGATACTTAAAACATGGGAGTAACTACTTCCATGCATAATAGCATTGCAGTGGAGAACCTAATATTCTGTATGTTAACACCTGCCTAGCATCACAATGGATGCAAACTTAACATCCTGTAAGCAAATGGTATCTGCTTGGAGCCTAGGCAACCCTATAAAACACAGTATAGTCTATCTTATTTTTGTCTGTCCCACGGGTTGTTGCTAAATGAAGCTGTGAGCAACATGCATTACCTCAATTGTACATGTCCTCATAATAGGGAAATTTTCAATGATAGGGGCTAGGACCTACAGCCTAGAAATGTGTTATCAATGAAATAAAGGCATGAAACACTTGGAAGCAGTCATATTTATTCACAAAAATTCCTGAGTTGATAATCAAATCAGTACTTGGTTAGAAACTGCTCAGTATTAGTACTGCGATATCCACTAAGGTAGCCATGAGTCACACAAGTACTCTTTTCTCATGATTTGGATTTTTTCTTTTAAAATTTTATTAGACAAAATTTTAAATCCAATTGGTAAGTCACATTTGTCAAGAGCTTGGTAACTCCACGTGGTTAGTGACCACCATGATGATCACAGCATTATAAAACATCTCCATCATCACAGAGTTCTATTAGACAGTGCTGTATTTTTGATAGTATAGATTGGTAGGCTAACTAAGGTTGTGGTAACCTCAGAGATCATGGATGTCTCCCTCTCTTCACTTAGCTTTTCTCTCACTCTTTTCTCAGTTCCCTCCTAGGTGCTTTTCATCCTTGGGTGGGTGCATGGATTTCAATGTAGGTACTCTCACCCTCTCACTAGACTGCTTTAATAAAGCATACCACACATCCTTTCCTTACCACAAACACTAGCATTTACCCACGTGCATGGGGATTATTTTACTAACCTCCCCTTAGGCATCCAGAGGCACTCTGAAAGCCCTTTGTTCTTCCTTAACCCTCCACTCCCAGGAGTATTTTTTCCATCTCAGTGCAGTGGTTCCCCATCATGGGAGGACACCGCAATTACAGAAGCTTGAAAAATACTGATGTTATGGTCACAACCGGAGATTTAATTGAACTGGGATGGTAGCTTCAACATCAAGATTTTAAAAGATCCCCTAGGTAATTTAAAGTCAAATATGGTTGCCGGCCACTCAGCTACCTCACCAAATTGATAATATACTACTAGTAATATTACTGTTATTGCAAAGTTTTTAGGTTTGACAAAGGCCTGTAGGGGGCAAACCCCTCAAACCTTTTTAACTCCGGTGTGGTGCTGTGAAAACTCATCTTACGTGCTCAGGAATGGAAATAAGAGTAACATGCTTTTCTTCATCCATTTTGACCTTCAATTCCTATTAAATTAGTTGTCTTAGGTATCCACCTCATTACATTATCCCCTTCTTTCATTTCCTCTGGCTCTAATCCTAGGAGCTCTGGTAGCATAGTGCCTAAGGCACTTGACTGCTAACCAGAAGGCTGGTGGTTCAAACCCACCAGCCACTCCTTGGAAGGAAGGTTGGGCAAACTACTTCTGTAGCAATACAGCGTTGGAAACCCAAGGAGGGGTCACTATGAGTCAGGTCTGACTTGACGGCACTAACAACGACGGTTCTAATCCAAAGAGTCAATCATTCACCTGTCAAGTTTCTCTTACTATACTGCCTTATGTGTTGCTATAAAGTTGGATTGTTAACTATATTTCAAGTATCAGCTGGGTCAACCAGGTTTCAAGACTAATAAAAAAGGCCTGGAAATCTACTTCTAAATATGAGCCAATGAAAACTTTATGCATCATGAAAGAACACTACCCAAGGCACTTGCTTCAGATTAGTCATTGGGAAGGATCAATCACTAGAAGACAATGTATTTGGTGAAGCATCAGGCCAACGAGGGAGGGCCCTTGGTGAGATGTATTGGCATGGTAGCTCAAGCATGCTGGTAATTAAGACACAAGACCAGCCAACATTTTGTTATGCTGTACATAAGGTTACCAACAGTCAGTCAGTCAACTTGATGGCAACTAACAGTAACAATCTAAAATGTGGGAATAAATTTCCAGGCTAGAACACTCTAAACAGGTACTGTTTCTCATGATTGGGATTCTTTTCTTTTTGAACTTTGATAACTGGAAAGTTACTAGTGCAACCACTAGTAACTATTGTTTTCAGGCTTTCTCCTTAACTTACTTTAACTACATTAAGATCAATTCGATTAATGAAAATTCAAATTTGAAATTTTTCCAACACCTCTGAAATTAACTGGACATATTTTTACTTAAAATCAAAGTCCTTCCAAAGACTAATACTCTCCAACATAGTGTTCCTTATTAGAATGAATATCACTGATGTATTTAAATTCTTTAATATTTGTGGAATCCACAGCAAACCAACATTTAAAGATAACGCCATTTACTGCTCCTCACTTCAGTATCCTGATTTATTATTATTCCAACATGGTTTCTCAGTTACTAGGTTTTTGTCCCCTCCTTCAATCCTGCTAAATTTAAGTGAAATGACCTCTATTCTTACCTGAGGTGATCTCTAAATTATGGGCCAGAAATTCAAACTCCATTTAACCTTTGTGCGGTTGAATTTTCCTTACAGAAAAATGAATGTGGCTCATTCTTTCAGACCGCTTAAGTCCATAATGCTTATGAGCTCTCTTTTCACAATCAAGTAACTAGGATATTCAGTGGTCAGGATTGTCATAGACCAATGAGGAGTCCCCAGAACAAAATTTATGGCACATTGAAAAGCCCCACATTCTGAGTCTTATAAAAACACTTTCAAATTTTACTTTGTTTTAAATCTTACTTTCTTTAAACAATGTATTGCCCCACAGAGACTGTCAGTTACCCACAATTCTCCTCGAACAATTATCAGCCAATTCTAAAACCATCAAGTCATTTCTGCCTACTGCTCTGCATCTATTAATTTCTATGGAACAAACTCTAATCTTGTTTCCTGGGGCTCAGAGTTAAATGTCGTCACAGGTAACAAAGTCCTTAACAATATCTACATTTGGTCAGATCTCAAAAGATATTTCATCATATGATCTTTTGACTATTTTTTACTTTAGTGCAGTACTGGTCTAAACCCACCCTTACCAGCTGTCGTTGAATAGATTCTGAGGCATAGCTGGCCCCATAGGACAGAGTAAAATTGCTTCACAGGGTTGCTGTACATCTTAACAAAGCAGACTATCTCATCTTTTCCTGCAGAGTTGCTGGTGGGTTTTAAATGCCAACTTTTTGGTTAGCCCAGAAGCTTTAAGCACTGTGCCTGTGTTGTCTTCTTATTTACATGAGGAAATTTAACTCATAGTAGCTTGAAGATTGTAAAACGGCTACTCCTCATTAAGAGGGACTAGATAGTTACTGTAATAATTTTATATAGAGCATTTCTGAGAATGTGTGGGGTCATGCTCTTTAGCTACTGAAAGGGCTTATCATGATTTCTTCCAGTATCTGGATTCCTATGGAATTAAAAGGAACAATCTGACAGAACACAATTACAAATAGATACAAGTGGAAACCATCAGTTCAGGACTAACTTAACCATTACCTTCTAGATAGTGGAACTAACATTATAATCTTAAACAAGTTGGTTTTATTAGCAATTTAGACCTTTTACACTTTCTTCTAAGCATCTATTTGTCATGGGTTATGTGCTGAGTGTGTTGTTTGTGTATCATGAGATCACATCAGATCAGACCACAGGTTGGGTAGAGTAATTTTTTTACTATGAATTAACATTGTAAGAGAAATTACCTATATTGTAGATCTGGGTTGCAATGGTAGTTTTAATCACCTCCTTCTATCCAGCTCTGTCAGAAGGATGGACATGACTTTCACAAATTGTGGCTATTCCAAGAGCTATTCTCATTCACTGCTCAAAGGAAGTAGGAATACAATGACTACCTTAGGTGCATGCTCTAAGAACAATGGCAATTATCTGAGGGATCCAATTTTGTGTGTGTGAAAACAGTCAAATTAACCATGTTTCCACTGCTCAAGGAGAAAAAGTTAACTATAAAATAAACTGGGCCCTTCAGGACTAGATAATCATCATAGCTCTGGCTGCTGTTTAATAAACCCATCCTTATTAGTAAGCAGTATCATGCCTAAAAGTCATTCTAATTAATGAGGTTGGATGGAGTGCCAAAAATTCGTATGAACAAAATGTCATCAATATACCTGATAGACAAATAAACTAATAGTCCTCATTATGTTCTAAGTTACCTGGGTAGGCATATGATACAGAAGATCAAAAAAGAGCTTTCCTATTTTCAGTAGCATTGAGACATAGACCAAGGAGCTAACTGGGGCTATAAATAACAACCTAATGGGTCAAAATGAACGTATTTCATTCTCCAGCTGCTTCAATTTTACTGTAATTCTGATGCTGCCTGAGCCTCTTCTATATTCAAGGACAAAAGTATTTAGCACACAACAAAAATTTCTAAGAGGATGTCAGCTGGACCACAGAATGAAAATGCAGGTCGGAGTCCCCAAACTGTTCTATACCCAGGTAATAAAAGAATCCCTATTCTTATTTATCTGCTTAAGCAACATCTTCCCCCAATGAAGTATGAGTAGTGTATTTAATATGCACAATGATTATGAATGCAAGCAAAATATATCTAGTACATTCCAGGGGTATTGTGGAGGCAGGCTGTAAAACAAAGAATCTGAAATAAACAGTTATAAAATACAAAAATAAAAAACCAGGTTTTTTTTTTCCTCCAAATTCCTGGTTTAATAAGGACTTGTTTATTTTGAGAAAAAAAGGTCCCAAACATCAGGCTGTTCACAAAAATAACCCACAGTATCAACTTTAGAAAACAAATCTTAAGACTATTACACTAATTATTTTTCTAAAGGATGCATTTGACATGCCAACTCTCATTCACAAAAAATACATTGTTACATTTGTGTTGAAAAGCCCCACACAGCACTCAGGTGGGGTGTAACACACATACCTCTAACTCAAAACTGCTCTCAGGTGCTACACAACTAAATGAGATTGCCTTTGCAGTTAGGGAAGCAACTACTGAACTCATAATGAATGGAGATAACTGTACTCCCTGCATAACAAGAGATTATTTTGGAGACAGTTGATAAAAACCATACATCCTTTTTATTGTTAAGTCAAAGAGGTATCAAAATTAAAAGCAAAAATTACAGGGTCAGACTTAACATAACTACTAGGAGCTTCAAAGGAAGTGAAAATGGGACTAGGCGCAGGGCAGTATGAATTAATGAACATGGGAAGGACAAGGATGGGGAGAACAGTGAGCATGTGCTGAAGATACTAGGGGAGAGGATCTGGTGAAAAATTTGATCTTAGACAAGCGCCTAGGTAAAGAAATAATGGGTTAAGTTTCTAAACCCCACTATGTGCTTAAGAGTCATCCTCGCCATTGGCGCTGTCTCTGTCATCCTCTCCTTCCTCAGCCTCTTTTTCATCATCCTTGATCAACTCCAGCTGTGAGAAACAGACACAAATAGGATGGAGTTAGAGGCACTCCATGTGTCCCTGATCCCCCCGCCACCACCTCTTTCTTTCCTTTCCCGTGATTTTCACCTGGTCATCCCCCCGATCTTCATTATCATCATCATCCAGTAGGTCCCCCTCCTCAGCAGAGTCCTCTGCACCCCCCTCAGACTCCATCTTCACATTAGTCTCATCTTTCTTCAGGGAGCTGCTGCTCTGCTCCTCTTCTGACTTATCATTCTTCATCTCTACTGGGGATGAGAAGGACAAGTCTGTCTAGGGGCAAGTAATGTCCACAGAATGTAGACAATCCCTACTAATGATTGTAGAACTGCAGCACAGGTCTCCCTCCCACACAAATGCCCTTCCCAATTCAAACTCTCCAAATGTTATATTCAATTGCTTTATATCCCACTATTCCAATACAAATGTTCAACTATCTTAGGTACTAACCCAAATTTACACCCAATAAACAGCAAAAAAATTTACCTCCTTGTTTGCTCTGTTCCTTCTCAATTTTTTCCAGGCTTTCCAGTAGAGAATCGACTTTTTGTTTTATCTGAGTCAACTCCTTTTTAATGGTCTGAAGATCATCTCCTTTCACTTTAATGTAAACAAAACCCTAGATTACAATCAAATGAAACAAAAACTACCAGACCAATTACATTCCCATAGACAATGCCAGCAGCCAACAGGAGCTCCCAATAGAGAAATGGAGCAACAACCAGTTACATGGTGAAAGCAATAACCTTTTAGATGGTGGCTGAAAACTGAAATCTAATAGGGTTAAGTCACTCTTAGCAGAAGCCTCCTGATTCATATACACCAAAAATTCAAACCAGTTACCATCTGTCAATTCCAACTCATGGTCGCCCCACATGTTTCAGAGTAGAACTGCATGCCATAAGGTTTTCAACGGTTATGACTTTCAGAAGTAGATTACCAAGGCTTTTTCCTTACAAGTGCATCAGGGAATTTGAACAATCAACCTTTCAGGCAACAAGTGCTTAAATGTCTGTGCCATCCAGGATCTCTTACGGGCCTGCTGAAGATCTCAATTTGATTTTAATGGACCTCTCTGTCCTGTTTTACTGACTCACATATTTTCACCTTACAAAAAGCTCAATATGAAGACGGTAACTGCAAGCTCTCAGACAGGAATCAATAAATCAATTTACTTTCTAAACTACACAAAGGAACACTGTGAAAATTTAGTGAGTGCCTCAACTCGCTAAAGTCTAATGGTTTTCTTCAAATTACAAAGCTCTGAGGGATAAAAAGCAGTATAGAGTTTGGTACTTGATCACTATTTTCTCTGTTTTCACTATTATCATTAAACAAAGCCATTTGTACTAGAACTAACTAAGCATTGTTGTTGCTGTTATGTGTCGCTGAGTTGGTCCTGACTCATAGCAACCCCTCCTTGAGTTTCCGAGGCAGTATCACTATGGAAGTAGATTGCCCAATCTTCCTTCTGAGGAGTGGCTGGTGGGTTTGAACCACCAGCCTTCTGGTTAGTAGTCAAGTGCCTTAGGCACTATGCTATCAGAGCTCCTGAACTAAGCATTATAACTACAGTAATTTTCCATTTCAACACATAAGAAACATCAGAATTAGAAAGTTGCAATAAACACTCACATTTTCCAGACTTGGAAGAAGATCCCCGTTGTCCACTCTTGGAATTGAAGCCACTTTTACCCCTTCGTGAGGTGTTTCCTGATACACGCTGGCGTTTTGAGGGCACTACAGCCCGAGCAATAGGAGGAGGAGGAGGAACACGTGCTGGGTAACTGTACATCCTATTGGAAAAAAGCAAAACAGAATTCCTTCACACCAACATTAAGCCAACAAGATCTAAAAAACAGTGACCTTATAAAACCATAAATATCTACTGTCTCTCAATCATTTCTATTTGTGCACTCAAAAAGCCAGAAAAACCATCCATTCTTTAATGATATATTTCAATGCTGTGGCAACTTTTCTTCAAGAATATACTATATACATACATACACATATCCAATAGTATGGCTGGCTTTAAAACACTGTAAAGAAAAAGTCCCTCTGTATGAAAGCACTATTATTAGCACAGCCATTACATTTATTTTAACATAATGAATAACCTTTAGCTTTATTGCATAAAGCCAAATAAAGTACACATTAAAAAAAAAAAAAAAGTTGTAATAAACTAGGTCTGCAAAAAAGAGGTAGCTTTAATTAAATCCATAAACTTTTCAACAGAAGCATACAAAATCATTACTAAGAAATATCAGTTTGAACAATACAAAATTAATATTCACTATATACCTAGAAGCTCTAGTGGCATAGTGCCTAAGGCATCTGACTGCTAATCAGAGGGCTGGTGGTACAAACCCACCAGCCACTCCTTGGAAGGAAGACTGGGTAATCTACTTCCATAGAGATACCACCACTGGGTGGTGATTTTTTTAAATTTACTATATACCTGTTTTTTTAATAAAAAAAAAAAAACATATTTCATGTTGTTGTTAGATGCTGCTGAGTCGTCTCTGACTCCAGAGACCTTAAGCACAGCAGAACAAAACACGGTCCCGAGCCAGTTCCATGATTCTAGCTATACTTGACATTTCATATAGTTCTAAGAAAATGTGTTATCTGGGGTCCTGCAGTATAGTAAATTACTTAGTATGGCTTTTCTACCCGTAAGTCATTGTAAATTCAGTGGTGGAATGAGCAACTGAGGAGCTCCTGATTGTAAGTATTATCCACCTGGGTTATTTCTGTTGGGTGTGGCACAATGCAATGTTATGAGAGGCTGACTCTCAGGTGCTTAGAATTCTGTTGTTCTGATTGTTGGTTTGGCCATTCTGCCAAGCTCAAAAGGAGGCCCCCTAGAGGCAAAACTCTCTCTGACTGCTGGTTGAGGAAGACGTGCTGCTGAAAGAGACGCAAGAGACACACATTGCTGAGTGAGACACCGAGGAACACGCACTGCTGGGAGAGAGACTGTGAGAGACTGTTGGCTGAGGGACAGTGGGCTGGGAGAGAGACTGAGCGTTTTTCCTGAACTCCAATTGTAGCCTGGTGCTTCCCTAATAAATCCCATAATCTGTGAGTTCTGTGTGGCCACTGCAGCGAATTATCGAACCCAGGAGAGAGGTGGTGGGTGCTCTGGGAGAAACAGTTGGAGAAAGGGCTGGAGGGAGGCAGCATATCTGGCCTCGCAGAAATAGGCCTTGGGCTATTGATGGTGATTCTGTCTTCCTCTTGTGGGATTAGAGGAGGTCAGAACATATGGCCTCCTTGCCCTTTTTGCAGGTCCTAATATAAAAATACTATCAACTCTTAAGTAATTTAAAACTAAACTCTATTCAATGATCTAACAGGGCAGGGACTATGTTATTTATCTTGTTTACTAAAATCCAGTGCCTGGCACATATATCAAAAAACTCAACTCAATGCCATCGTGTTCATTCTGACTCACAGCAACCCACACTGGGTTTGCAAGGTGGTCTATATCCCTGACCCACCTTCCTTCCTTGGAGCTGCTGGTGGGTTTAAACTGCCAACCTTCTAGTTAGCAGTTAAAATGCCTTATGTACTATGCCATAAATATTGGTAGTTAATTACCTACTGTTTCCAATTGAAGTTTAAATTCCAAATAATGTATATAAACACTTAGTATCTTAGTGATTGGTAAGGATACCAAGTAATGACCTGATTTGCCCCTTTTACATTACTGAAAATTAAAAACACACACAACAAAACCACTCTTTTTTCGCTTAAATGGACAGCAGTTCTACAATTTTGGGGGGCAGTGGGAGAGGAGAAGACCCTCTAATCCTAGCTATGTAGCTTTTTACTTACTCAACCACAACAAGACCACAGGTATTATTTTAAAAGTCTATTAAAAAAGAAATTAAGACAAATATTATATGATCTCACAGGAACAGACAAATGTAGAGACCAAAGTATATCAGTGCTTACCAGGGGTGGGAGGGCAATGAGAGGGTTATTTGTTATGGAGTACTGAGTTCCAGTTTACAGTGACAGATCACATTAATGAAAGGTAGGGCTGCACAGACAACTAATGTAATTGTTGTCAATGAAGCACACTCCCGTAAAAAGTTGACTTGGCAAAAGCTGCACGGTGAGTATATTTACAATGACCCCCCAAAACATTTCCTGCTGAGGCTTCTTATGTACAGCCAGACACCTCATGAGATTTGGTTCCTTGGCTTAGAGGTTTAGGGTCAAGATTTCATGGGATATCCCAGTTAAATAACCTAATAACAAGATTATTGATTAAGGTCTACCTATTTTGTTGCAGTAGTGCCTAGAGTCTTAAAAACCTGCAAACGACCATCAAAGGTCACAGCAACTGATATCTAATTCAGAGTCAGGAAGAAATGGAATGTGTGGCTAAATGCCTCCATTGTGATGAAACCTGAAAAGCTCTGATACAATTGCTGGACATTTTGACTGAAGATTCTACAGAAGAATCCAGATCAAAGAGGGGAACAGAATTTAATATTCCCATGGAATCTAGTCTCTCTGGAGCAATGGGGACTGAATGAGGCCTAAAAACTACTGCCCTAAAATAATTAAGCCAAAAATTTGGTTTAATCATCAAATAATCACTGAACCAAAGATTTCCTTTGAAATCTTCCTAAAACCAAATTGTTTAGCTTAACTCGTAAAGAATATCTCACTTGAGAGGCTCTTTAAAGATCTGTCTACATGGAATCAAACTGACAACAGCAACTTGAATCTTAAGGTTTATGATAATGGAAAAGAACAATTAAGAAAAGGAGGGTAAGAACAGTTGCACAATTCAAAAAATGTTAGCAGTACCACTGGATTACACATGTTGAAATGTGTACTAATGTACTTTTGCTGAGTAAATTCTCAACAAAAAAATTATTAACTATATATTAAACTTTTCAATTTTATGAATTATCTATAATGTGACCAATCTTCCTCATGTATTTAAGAACATTTACCTAAAAGGCTTATTAAAAATGGCAAGCAAGTTAGGGCATTGACCTACTGCGTATCATTTTAGGGCAGTTTTAAGGCCTAGACCACTGAGTGTACTTCTTTAAAGCACAGTAGCTATTCATAATCATGTCCAATAAATAAGGAAATGAAAATGACTAAAAAAGGATGAAAGTCTTCGGCCTTTCTTGTGAGCCATACCTATTTCAATGGTAAACAGCCTTAAGTAAAATAAAACAAGAAATGCTTGGAATCTGTGGAACGGCCCCATAAACATGTAGTAGTTATCCCTAGTACTCCGAAGAAAAATTTATCTAAAAAGATTGGCAATGCTAGAAGGCTTTGCGCACCACAGAAATTAATTGTTGACTAGGCAAAATGCAAATACAAAGCTTCTCCTAAGGAAGCTGAAGTGGACCATGCCTTAAAAAATTATTTAAGGTACATGACTGTGAAGACATAATGAAAGGTGGCAAAAGAGGAGAAAAACCATACCTACTCTGGTAACACTCAAGGTAAAAGGAATATAACACGAAATTCAGTATGAACTTCCAACACCAGCTACAAATTAAATAATCATTTCCACCCCCAGAGAAAGATAGCCAACAATAGCTGCTGTTGGCCCTACTGATTAAGTGTAGGTTTTTTTTTTTTTTTTTAAAGTCTAGATAAAAATTTCACTATTACCTGAAAAAGTGCCATTAAAATCGTAAGAATAGGACTGTATGCTACAAGAGAAAATGGTGTTATACCAAGTTTGGTATAAAATCTACCCAGAATACTTAGCTGAGAAAGGAATGACTTGGTTAATGATACTGAAATAATTTAGAAATGGACACATATACAACTCAGTTACAGACACTGTTAGTTACAAAGACCAGGATTTTATTGAGACTAGGTCCCACTGAGTCAGTTTTGACTCATAGTGACCCTATGTACAACAGAAAGAAACACTCCCCAATCCTGCATCATCCACACAATCGTTGGCATGGTTGAGGCCACTGTCACTGCCACTGTGTCAATCCATGTCATTGAGTTATCCCTTTTTCACTGACCCTCCACTTTACCAAGCATAAAATCCTTTCTCCAGAGACTAACCCCTTCTGACAATTTGACCCAAGCACGGGAGACAAAATCTGGCCATTCTTGCTTCCAAAGATCATTCCTGCTGTACTTCCTCCAAGACAGACTGGTAGAGCAGTCCATGGTACATTCTATGGTACATTCTATATTCTTCACCAACACCAGAATTCAAATACATCATTTCTGTGGTGTCTTTCTTATTCACTGTTCACCTTTAGCATGCATATGAGACTGAAAGACAATCCCTTGGGTCTTAAAAGTGACATCTTTGCTTTCGACACTTTAAAGATCTTTTGCAATCTATATACCCAATGTAATGTATCATTTGACTTCCTGATTGCAGCTTCCACAGGTGTTAACTGTGGATTCACATAAAATGAAATCTGACAATTTCCATCTTTTCTCCACTGATCATAATGTTGTTTATTGGTCCATTTGTGAAGACTGTTGTTTTATGTTGAGGTGCAACCCATAATGAAGGCCGTAGTCCTTGTTCTAGATCAGTAAGTGCTTCTAGTCATCTTCAGTTCCACAGAAAGCAAGGTTGTGTCATCTGCTTATCACTGTTTATTTATTAATGAGTCTTCCTCCAATCTTGATGCTGCATTATATTCTTCATATACTCCAGCTTCTCAGAATATGTGCTCAGCATACAGAATGAGTAAGTATGTTGAAAGGATACAAGCCTGATGCACACCCTTGCTGATTTTAAACCATGCAGTACCCCTTTGTTCTGTGCAAACGACAGCTTCTCAGTCTACCTATAGGTTCCTCATAAGCACAATTAAGTGTCCTGGAATTCCCACTCTTCACAATATTGTCTATAATTTGTTTATGATCCACTCAGTCGAATGTTGTTTACACAGTCAATAAAACAGAGGTAAATATTTTTCTGGTATTTTGCTTTCAGCCAAGATCCATCTGACATCAGCAATGGTAACACTTGTTACACACCATTTTCTGAATCTAGCTTGAGTTTCAGGCAGTTCCCTGTAGATGTACTACTGTATCTGTTTTGACTCATCTTCAGCAAAATCTGATTTGCATGTGATATTAATATTGTTCAGTAACTTCTGAATTCTGTTTGATCACCTTTCTTTGGAGTGGTAAACTAGGTAGTTATGCAAAAATACAATTATGCAAAAAATGTAGGATGACCACATCAGATCATAATGGAAGATGAAAATATCCTAACATAAATGCCAAAGTTCAACACAATGTAACTGCCAAACCACTGAGAATCACAGTCCAGAGAAGCTGACACATAAACTTAAGAATTACAGCCAGTATTACCTCCTGCCTTGTACCATTACTGCCAGATATATGTCATTAAGGTGCAAAATCAAATTTTTTACTACTGTTATAAATGTGAAATGTCAGATAATCAGCCTGATGAGTAGGTGTTAATGGTGATGACTACCCATGATGAATGTAAACAATGTCATTGAAATGCAAAATACTGAACTGGCAAACATTCTGGTGTGTGTGTGTGTGTGTGTGTGTATTAAATCAAAGTAAAACAATTCAAAACAAAAATAAGTCTCATCAGAATGAGAAGTAAAAAAAAAACATCACTTGAAAAAGAATTAAACTTTACTCTCTGGTGGCATAGTGCCTAAGGCATCTGACTTATAACCAGAGGGATGGCAGTTCAAACCCACTAGCCACTCCTCGGAAGGAAGATTGGGCAATCTACTTCCATAGTGATACTGCTTCAGAAACCTAATGAGTTAATCTATTAGTATATTCTACATTCTCTTGCTATGAGTTGAAATTGACTCTACGGCAGTGAGTTTTTTTTTTTTTAAATAGACACATTAACTACCCATTTACCTGAACACATAGATGAGACAAAGAATCTCTATCCTAATCTCCATACTAAAATGGAGGCAGGATAAGGCATAAGGTATTTATTAAAAATACAGGTTTTCAAAACCATGTTTATTAAATGGAAATTCTGTTGCCAAAAGAGGCCAGAATTAACACATTACCCAAACCAAACAAAAACCACTGCCATCTAACAGATTCTGACTCACAGCAACCCTACAGGACAGAGTACAACTGCCCCATAGGATTTCCAAGGCTGTAAATTTTTATGGGAATCAAACTGCGTCATCTTTCTCACAAGGAGCGGCTAGTGGTCTGGTGGGTTTGAACCATGACCTTTTGATTAACAGCTGAATGCTTTCACCACTATGCCACAACTATGACTAATAAATGTATTTCAATTAATACCAAAGTAGAAACTAGAGTTAATCTATTAGTATATTCTACACTCTCTTGCATGTTTATCTAACATACTGCTGTCTAAAAACCTGGAACAGATTAAAAAGATTTGTTTTAGGGATTTTAATTACCAAATAACCAACTATTTCCAGAAACAACTAATTTTCAGGTATTGCTGACCCCAAAGCACTGTAAAGAAAGAAATAGCTACAACATGAAATTTTCCAGGTGACAGCAGTCTTGTAAAATTAAGGAGTGTTAAGATTAGCTCTTTATTCTGACAAATTAATTTTTTATAAATTAAGAGTACCATGATTTAAAACTATTTATAGTATAAAAATGTCAAGGCAAATTGGTTTCTAGTTTGCCTTTGGTTTAACTAGGGACTGATTTATGTGAGAAAATCTCTGCAACTGTTAAAAACTCTGTGACTCTACCTATGTTCACAAAAGTTCAAAACCAATGACACAAAAATAAATCTAGAGTATTATGGGGCTCATTTCTGAGAAATATACTTTCTATGCAGATGAGAGCAAAGAAAAATAAGTATACATCCAAGAATGATGAGAATCTAAAGTCAACAATTTTGAGAAAACAAGAACGAAGGAATAAATAATGGGAAAATGTACTGTTTGGGGATATATCCATAGGAAACCATGGGACATATGAAACAATGTGAAAAGTGGCAATGAGTGTGTATGAAACAGAAGGGTAGGTTTATACTAAAATCCATGGCCAACTTAGTTGATTCTGACTTAAACCAACCCCATAGGACAGAGAAGAACTGCCTCATAAAGTTTTCCAAGGCTGTACATCTTTACAGGACCAGACTGATGACAAATAGGTAATCTGGCATAAGCTTTGTAGCCACTGGAATTCTCTACAGATTGAAGCCCTACCTCGTAAGCACTAAAGCCCTGAATGAGTATTTTCGACTCCTGTAATTGTTATGCTGTTGTAATTGTATTGGTTCCCAACAATGCTCTCCCAATCAAGTCATCCTAATTAAAATAATTTCTTGGCTACGTTAATGTCTGGCTATATCGTTCCCTTACTGAAAAAACATTATTTCCATTTTCTAAAAATTACTAGTGGAAGAATACTTTTTGTCAACAGCAGTTCTAAGATTTCCCAACATATCGTCCAGAATAAACGCTCAGAAAACACCTATTACAAACACTGTGTACAATTTTGTGGGAAAAGACCATACAGATTTAATTTTGTAGCAAAAGACCACAAAAAGACATATGCAGTGAAACTAAGGGGTTATGTTAAATGAGTTAAGTAACTTTGCAATTTTTAGAACTACAAAAGCAGAAAAACAGAAACAGTAAAAGCCAAAAAAAACCCCACTATTTTCAATGTACTATTTCAAAAACCATGTGACTTTTAAATATTTTTTAATGTGGTAACAAAGAATGATTTCCTATACATTGCTAAAGCCTGTGTAAAGTCCATTTAAACAAAAATACATGTGGCTAATGGTTGAGTATGTTCTGTACAATTAGAAACCAAAAAATTGTTTCATTTTTATTAAATCATTAGCTTCTAAAAGTGTGTGAGCCATTTCCTAAGATAAATTTCTCTTTCTCTGTATGTACATATAAGCTTTACTGGTTTTGCTTCTCTAGAGAACCCAGCCTAACACATTTGGTACCAAGAATGGGATGGTTCTAGAGGGACAAAAATCATAAGGATGGGCTTCCTAAATTGGTTCTCACCAATTATGTTTTGGTTCTTCAATTTGATTAATCATAAAGACACCGGTGACCCTGCCTCCTTTAGTAAAGAGAGCCCTGCTAACTGTGGCCTGAGGTGGCAACATTAATATGCAAAATAGCACCACCAATAGATCAAGAATTTTTGAGAAGTGAGGCTCTGGGTGATTGCATATTTGATACTTTTCTGCAATTCTGCCAGCATGAGGAATACAAAGAAGCTGGCTGGTAGGTCCTACTTATGCTAGACAAAGTGGTGGTGAAGAGAGTGAGATGAATTCAGGGCTGCTAAGTCTCGACGGCACATAACAACAACAAGTCACAGCGCAAGCGCCGCATAAAAGACCTCAATGTTTCCAGCTGTCCTCTTAAAGAAAGCCTTATATTCTAGTAACAGAGCTAATATTGATGAAAAACAAACCCACGGTCTTATTTTAAGAGTGGCTGAATTACAACACAATTAAATTGCCAACCCAGAATGGTGTCTGAAGTTAAAGTGAGGGGATTGATTGGGAAAAAATGGGATCCTGGAATGTGGACATATGGGCAGATAGGAAGATGAGGATAAGGAGGCTATAAATTCTGCTGAATCCCCCCCATTTGAAGGGATTACTTTAAAACCATTACCCCCACACTTCTGTTTGATGGGATTAACCCAACTGTTCCTGCTGGGACACTGCCTGAGGTAGAGGCCATGGAAGACACTGCTGAATGTTGTTCTCAGGAACTCCTACAACCACTCATTGTTGCTATTAGATGTATAACTAAAGTTAAGTCCAAGGGAGCCCCAAAAGGTGAAATACAAAGTGTGATTGAGGAGGTGGTATGATACACCCCACCCGGAAAGACCTACTTAATTTTGCTAACATGTACAGACAGAAACCTGGAGAATACGTAGGGGAATGGCTACTGAGGGTGTGAGATAATAGTGCAAGAAATATAACACTGGATCAGTCTGAGTTTATTGACTTAGGCCCACTAAGTATGGATTCTTCATTCAGTGTTTCAGCTTGAGAGGTTAGGTAAGGATCTGTTTATTTGGTGGGTTTACTGAAGCATGGATTATGCGGTGGCCTACCTTAAATCAAGCGGAAGTATCAGACCTGCCTTGGTATAATGTAGAAGAAGGTATATATCCAAAGGCTTAGGCATATTGGCATGTTAGAATGGATTTATCAGATCAGAACCCTAGAGCCAGAAGTATAGAGTCCAGAAGTCATGCCTTTCACCAGTATGATGAGGAACAAATGTGTGATGGGAGGCCCAGCATCCTTAAGACTGATGTAATTGTTCTATTTCTTCATCATATATGTGCGTCAAATATTTTTGTTTCCTTGTTATGAACTGTGAAATATAAACAAAGATTAATATGTTTTGGTTGTATGTGTTAACATGTTAGGCACAAATGACTTTATAATTGTGTCCTTATTTTGAGATTATATAGGTTAAGATGTGTACAGCTGTCACGTTGACAAGGCACGGACTGTGATAGTTGGAGCTATGTGTCAACTTGGCTGGACCACAATTATGTGTGGTTTAAGCCGTTGTGAGGTGGGTTATTCCCATAATGGGATCAGAAGTGTATGTATAAGCAGCCAATCCACTGAAAGGGGGTTTCCCTAGGGGAATGGCCTGCTTCCAATATATTTATGGACATCCTGGGAAAAGAGACCCTCTTCGGTGGATTGGGATCCTGTTGTGCTGCCTACAATAGTCCATGAGTGGAAACTTCACCATTTGGCCTAGAGATCTTGGATTTATCATTCGTTGGAGTCACCAGCCAATGCTGCCTGCCAACCTTGAACTTGTTGGTCCCTGTAGCTGCCTGAGTCGGGAAAACCCTCCAGCTTGAAGTTTAATCTAGGAACCTGGGTCTTACCAAATTCTTTAAGTGTGTGAGCCATTTTCTGAAGATAAATTTCTCTTTCTCTATATGTATATATAAGCTTTACTAGTTTTGCTTCTCTAGAGAACCCAGCCCAACACAGTCTTCCCCTTTTTCACTGACCCTTTACTTTACCAAGCATGATATCCTTCTACAGGGACTGGTCCCTTCTGACAACATGACCAAAGTAGGTGAGACAAAGTCTGGCCATCCTCATTTGAGGGGCATTCTGCCTACATTTCTTCCAGGACAGATTTGTTTGTTCTTCTGGTAGTCCATGGTATTTTCAGTATTATTTGCCACCACAATTCAAAGGCATCAATTCTTCTTTGGTCTTCCTTATTCACTGTTCAGCTTTCACAAGCATATGAGGCCACTAAAAATTCCACAGCTTGGGTTAAGTGCACCTTAAGTCTTCAGAGACATCTTTGCTCCTTACCACTTAACAGAAGTCTTTTCCAGTAGATCTGCCCAGTGCAATGTAACATCCAATTTATTAACTGCTGCTTTCAAGGGTGTTGATTGTGGATGCAAGTAAAATAAACCCTTGACAAATTCAATCTTTTCTCCATTACTGTGATTTTGCTTATTGGTCCAGTTGTGAGGGCATTTGTTTTCCTTATGTTGAGGTGTAATCCATACTGAAGGCTGCAGTCTTGGATCTTCATCAGTAAGTACTTCCAAGTCTTCTTCATTTTCAGCAAGCATGTCATCTGCGGATTACAGGCTGTTCATGGGTCTTCCTCCAATCTTGATTCTGCATTCTTCATACAGTTGGATTATTTGCTCAGCATTCAGATTAAGTATGGTGAAATGACAGAACCCTGAGCCACACTATTTCTGACTTTAAACCATGTAATAGCCCCTTATTTCTGTTCGAACAACAGCCTCTTGGTACACGCACAGGTTCCTCATGAGAAGAACTCAGTGTTTGGGAATTCTAATTCTTTTCTATGTTATCCATAAATTGTTATGTTCTATGTCCTCTATAAATTGTTATGATCTACTTAGTTGAATGACTTTGCATAGTCAACAAAACACAGGTAAACATCTTTCTGATATTCTTTGCTTTCAGCCAAGATCCATCTGCCATTAGCAATGAAATCCCTAATTCCACATCCTCTTTTGATTCCAGCTTGAATTTCTGTAAGTTTTCTATTAATATATTGCTGCAACCACTTTTAAAATATCTTCAGCAGAATCTTACTTACGTGAGATGATATCGTTCGGTAATTTGAACATTCTGTTAGAGCATCTTTCTTGGAAACAGGTACAAGTATTGATATCTTCCAGTAGGTCTGCAAGGTAGCTGTCATCCAAATTTCTTGGCATAAACAAGTAAGCATTTCCAGTGCTACATCACTTACTGAGATGTCTCAATAGGTATTCCAGTAATTCCTACAAGCTTTGTTTTTTTTATATTCCCTCAGTACAGCTTGGATTTCTTCCTTCAGTATCACTGGTTTTTGAGCATATGCTACTTCCTAAAATAGCTGAAGAGAGTTCTGGTAGTGTAGTGGTTAAGGCATTTGGCTACTAAACAAAAAGGTCAGTGGTTTGAATATGCACCAGCTGTTCTACAAAAGAAAGATGAGGCGATTTGCTTCCCTAAAGATTTATAGCCTTGGAAACCCAACAGGGGTCCTAATGAGACAGAATTGACCCGATGGCAATGAGTTCATTTTTTTTCTTCCCACTCCCCTCAAAAACAGCTGAATCTGAAATCTCAAGATTTCAGATTTTCTTCCTTTCACTTAATGTACTCACCATTCAAGAGCAAGTTTAAAAGTCTCTTCTGATATCTGTTTTGGTCTTTACTTCACTTCCTGTCTTTTTAATGACCTTTTGCTTTCTTCATGTATGATGTTCTGGATGTTATTCCACGATTCGTCTGGTTTACGGTCACTGGTGTTCAATGCATCAAATCTATTCTTCAGATGGCCTTGAAATTGAGGTGGGATATAATCAAGATCATATTTTGGTTCTCAAGGACTTGTTTTGGCTGTCTTCAGCTTAAACTTGAATTTGCATAGCAGCAACTGACGGTCTGTCCACAGTCAGCTCCTACCCTTGTTTTGACTGATGATATCAAACATCTCCATCACTTCTTTCAACAGATATAGTCAACCTGATTCCTGTGTATTCCATCTGATGAGGTCCATGTGCAAAGCTGCCATATTTGCAATGAGTAACTTGTTGGTGTTGCAAAACTCTTATCACATGGTCTCCAGTGTCATCTCTATTATCAAAGCTGTATTTTCCAACTATTGATGTTGCTTCTTTGTTTCCAACTTTTGCTATTCAAATCACCAGTGATAATCAATACATCTTCATCACATGTTTGGTAAATTTCACACTGTAGAAGTTGGTTTAAAAAAAAAACTTCGATTTTGTCATCTTTGGCTTTAGTAGTTGGTAAGTAAATCTGAGTAACAGTAGTATTAACTGGTCTTCCTTGTAGGCATATAGATATTATCCTATCACTAACATCACTGCACTTCAGGATAGAGCTTAAAATGTTCTTTGTGAATGTAACACCACGTCTCTTCATTTTGTTATTCCTGGCACAGAAAATACCTTATGATGTCTGGTCCAAAATGGCTAATACATTGCAGCTCACCAATGCCTAAGATACCAATCTTTATCTGTTCCATCTCATTTTTGACAAATCTCAATTGCCCTAGAATCATACTCCATTACATTCCATGTTTCAATTATTAATGAATGTTTGCAATTGTTTCTTCCCATTTTTCATGGACCATCAGCAAATGAAGATCCTGAAAACTGTACTCCATCCATGTGATTTAAGAACTGACTCTACTTTGAGTAGACAACTCTTTCTCAGTCAGATTCTGAGTACCTTCCATTAAAAGGGGCTCCTCTTAATCTTCCAACACTGTATCAGACAATAGTTCACTGTTATTCATAAGGTTTTCAGTGGCCAGTTTTTTCAGCATGGATCACTTCCGTCCTTCTTCCCACCTTTACTCTGGAAGCACCACTGAAACCAACCCACCATGCTGGTATCTGAAATACTGGTAGTGTAGCCTTAGCTTCACAGTAGGAAGCAAGGCACCACTACAAACAAGGAGCCCAGGTAGAACACTGGTTTAGCGCCCAGCTGCCAACTTAAAAGTTGGTAGTCAAACCTACTAACTGCTCTGTGGCTAACAAATAACATGCAATCTTAGTGAACTTGTTGTTGTTGTTATGTGCCGTCGAGTCGAATCTGACTCATAACAACCCCTCCTTGGGTTTCCGAGGCAGTATCACTACGGAAGTATATCGCTCCATCTTCCTTCCGAGGAGTGGCTGGTGGGTTTGAACCACCAGCCTTCTGGTTAGCAGTCAAGTACCTTAGCCACTATGCTACCAGAGCTCCTAGTGTGAACTTAGGGATAACTAACTGTATATAAATGTAACCTTAACCCTAGTTTTACCAACATAGTTTATGGGTACAGCACAGATTATCAAGGTAGAGTTTATATTCATTAACTTTCTTTGCTTTGTCTGTACACAATGGATCACTGTGGGTATTAACAGTCAAAAAAAAAAATAAAAATAGTAACCAGTACTCATCTAAAAGATAAATAAACTAAATAATAAACAAGTGTACTCATCTGAAAATCAGATCTGCCCAGGCTCATTTAATATACAAAAGCATTCAAAATTATAATTGGAAAAATAATCTGATAATTAAAATTTGAAAAAAAAAGAAAAGAGAAAAGAAACCAGTTATGACCACTTCTAAGGGTTTACGATTGTTCTCGAAGAACAATGATCACTGGTGGTGGTGGTGGTTGTTAGGTGCTATCAAGTCGTCTCCGACTCATAGCGACCCTATGCCCAGCAGAACAAACCACCGCCCGGTCCTGCAAACCCTGCTATACTAGAGCCCACTGCGGCAGCCACTGTGTCAATCCATCTTGTTAAGAGCCTTCCCTTCCACATTACCAAGCATGACATCCTTCTCCAGGGAATGGGAATGGTCCTTCTGACAATATGACCAAAGTAAGCTGAGACAAAGTCTGGCCATTCTCACTGCCAAGGAGGATTCTGGCTGCACTTCCTCCAGGACAGATTTATTATTTTAGGAGTCCATGGTACTTTTAGCATTCTTTTCCAGTACCACATCTCAAACGCATATGAGACAACTGATAGTATCATGGCTTGTGTCAGGCATACCTTAGTCCTCAAGGAGACACCTTTGCCTCCCTTGTGATCCGAAGTCACACCCTTACTTCTCAACAGGTCTTTATGATCTACAGTGGGTATACTGAATACACGCCTACTATAACAAAATAGTTATCAAAAGCCCATATATATATAAAACCAACAACAACCTTCTATAAGAAAAAAACTCCTGATTTCCACAAGCTCAAATGCAATTGTACAACCAACTGTGCTACACATTTTAATTCTGTATTAAGTGCACATACTCATTTTAAGATACACAATTCTATGAATTTTAAAACAGAAAACTAAATTTAACAAATACAGTGATTTATCTTGATGGATTCATTGGGAAACCATTTCACTCATGTTCCATGGGAAGACAACTTAAACGTGCACCTGAAAACTTTCTAAGCCCAAAAATACATAGGCTGCTTTGGGAATTAGGCTGATCCTTAATTCAGAAAGAGGAATGGATCCCAAAATTGCTTTAAGAAAAAATATTGTGGTTTTGCTTCTTTGTATAAAGTGTATAAAAAGACTTCCATCCAGATGACAGTATTTTCTAGGATTCTGAATTTCCACTGAAAAATTTTAACATTACTCACTTAAAGAGTAAAGACCAAAGTGGATGTCAGAAAAGACCAAAATGGATGCCAGAAGAGACTCTAAAACTTGCCCTTGAGGGAAGAATAGCTAAAGCAAACGGAAGAAATGACATAAGATAAAAGCTGAATAAAAGATTTCGAAGAGAAGTTCGAGCAGACAAAGCCAATTATTATTAATGAAATGTGCAAAGACCTAGAGTTAGAAAACCAAAAGGGAAGTACGCGCTCAGCATTTCTCAAGTTGAAAGAATTGAGGAAAAAATTTAAGCCACAAGTTGCAATACGGAAAGATTCTATGGGCCAAAGAGCAAATATGGCAAGAACCATCAAAAGAAGATAGAAGGAAGACACAGAGTCACTGTACCAAAAAGAACTGGTCGATCTTCATCCATTTCAGGAGGTGGCATATAATCTAGAACCAATGGTACTGAAGGAGGAAGTTGAAACTGCGACAAAGGATCGATCTGGCAAAGAACAAGGCTCCAGGAATTGATGGAATACCCACTGAGATATTTCAACAAATTGCCGCACTGGATGCACTCACTCGGTTATGCCAAGAGATTTGGAAGACAGCTACCTGGCCAACTGACTGGAAGAGATCCATGTTTGTATCCATGCCAAGAAAGGTGATCCCACAGAATGTGGAAATTATCAAACAATATCATTAATATCACATGCAAGTAAAATCTTAACGAAGATAATTTAATTCAAAAACAGGTGTAGCAGTATATTGACAAAGAACTTCCAGAGGTGTAGGCTGGATTCAGAAGAGGACGTGGGATGAGGGATATCATTGCTGAAGTCAGATGGATCTTGGCTCAAAGTAAAGAATACCAGAAAGATGTTTACTTGTGTTTTATTGACTCTGCAAAAGCATTTCATTGTGTGGATCATTAACAAATTGTGGGTAACGTTGAGAAGAATGGGAATTCCAGAACACTTAATTGTACTCATGAGGAACCTGTTCGAAAGGAACAAGGGGACATTACATGTTTTAAAATCAGGAAGGGAGTGTTGTCAGGGTTGCATCCTTTCACCACACTTATTCAATCTGTATGCTGAGCAAATAATCCAAGAAGCTGGACTATATGAAGAAGAATGTGGCATCAGGATTAGAGGAAGAATCACTAACAACCTGTGATACGCTGATGACACAACTTTGCTTGCTGAAAGTGAGGATGAATTGAAGTATTTACTGATGAAGATTGAAGAATACAGTCTGGAGTATGGATTATACCTCAATATAAAGAAAACAAAAATCCTCACAACTGGACCTATAAGCAACGTAACAATAAATGGAGAAAAGCCTGAGGATGTCAAAGACTTCACATTGCTTGGTTCTACAATTGATGCCAATGTAAGCAGCAGTTAGGACATGAGATGACTTATAGCACTGGGCAAATTGGTTGCAAAGGACCTCTTTCAAGTGTTGAAGAGCAAAGATGTCTCCTTGAGAACTAAGGTGCGCCTGACATAAGCCATGGTATTTTAAATTGCCTCATATGCACGCGAGAGCTGGACAATGAATAAGGAAGTCCGAAGAGTTGGTTGATGCTTTTTGAGTTGTGGTGTTGGTGAAGAATGCTGAAAGTACCGTGGACTGCTAAAAGAACAGGAATTGCAGCCAGAATCCTCCTTGGAGGCGAGAATGGCCAGACTTAGTCTCACATACTCTGGTCATGTTGTCAGAAGGGACCATTCCCTGGAGAAGGATGTCATGCTTGGTAAGATGGAGGGTCAACGAAAGAGGGGAAGGCCCTCAATGAGGTGGACTGACATGGCAGCAGCGGTGATGGGCTCAAATGTAGCAAGAATTGTGGAGCTGACTCAGGACCGGGCAGTGTTTTGTTCTGCTGTGCATAGGGTCGCTATGAGTCAGAGACGACTCGATGGCACTTAACAATCACAACTACATTTACACATATTTTAATACAAATACTATCAAATGTCACTTTAGAACTTTTCCAAAGACAAAACATCAAAATGCCAGTATGGTCCAAATTTTATGTATTTTTTTTTTTTAAATTTCTATATTAAAAAAAAAAAAATAGAAATAATAGTATTTATTATAAAAAATATTGATTATATAACACACCATATCTTAGGAACACCACTCATTCCTGTTTTCTCACATTATCAAGCCATATGAAAATAGATCTCTCCCTTTTCACTTAGATTAAGAAAACGACTATGTGGTTGTCACAAACTAGGGAGAGTTAGGGGAGAAGTTTACAACAAAAGGGCTGCAGGAATGAATTTAAGAACGAATGAAAGCGTTCTGTGTTTTTTATTGTAGTAGTGGACTTATGACTATTCACCTGTGAAAACTGTATAAACAGAGTGAATCTGTCTCCATTTTCTATCTTCCTATTCTCTTTTGAACCACCTTGTGAAATTTCTACCCCACTGTGTGCCACCAAAAACTACTCTTAAGATACCAAAAAGAGGGGGCAAAGATATGGTAACTTCTTAAGCACAACCAGCCACACTGATGGAGTGAGATGTTGGAACTGCAAGCTTGGGACAATGGTCCTGGGGACATCAAGCTCAGTTCTGGCTCATATTCAGCCCTGATCCTAACTCTTTTTGTGCCTCACCACCAATCTTTATTAATGTAAATTCCAATGTTCTACTTCTCCGAGTCAAAAACTTTGGCATTATCTTCAATTACTCTCTCAGCCCTCATTTACATTGATCTGTAAAAGCAAATCTGAGCATTAGCTTCAAAATCCAATTATCTCTTACTCACTGGTCTCACACTCTGGTCCAACACAAAATGACTGCTTGCCTAGATTATTCCATCATCTACTACCTATTCTCAAAGAAATCAGAAAGATGTCTTAAAATTTAAATGAGAATCTCTCACACTTCTGTTTAAAACCCTCCAAGGGCTTTTAAACTCATTCGGAATTAAAATAAAAAGACCAATAATGCCATAACATGCTCTACAAGATGTGTGTTCAATTCATCCCTCTTCTATGAGGCTATTTTTTCTCCGTTAGATTAACAATGCTCCAACCAAATCCCTACCATTGGATCCTTATACACAGTAAGAAATTTCCCATTTCAGGGTCACTGCACTTGCTACTTAATACAGTATTTCTGCCTGAAAAGTTCTCCCCAGACATGCTCAAAGTCACACCTTTACTTCCCACCAGGTCTTAAGTCACCTACTTCTCGACAAAACTAAACATTTTAATTCTAAGAAAACCCATGTCAAGAAAATAAAAAGGCAATTACAGAATAAGAGTCTAGATTATATAAATAACTCTCAAAACTCACAAGTTAAAAAAAAAAACATGAATGGATATTCATTAAGGAATGTATACAGTGACAAATAAGAACGTGAAAATGTTTCAATATCATCAGCCACAAGGAAATGTAAATTAAAACACCTATTAAAATGGCTAGAATAACTGACAATACCAAATCCTGGAAAGAATACAGAAAAACTAGATCACTCATTCATTGCTGATGGGAATGTGAAATGGTAATAGCCACTCTGGAAAAGTTTGGCAGTTTCTTTAAAAAAACTAAAAATGCAACTATTCCATTTATCCACTGAAATAGATTCCAACTCAGTGACCCTACAGGACAGAGGAGAATGGCTCCTCAAGTTTCTAAGGCGGAAATCTATCTCCTACGGAGACCACAACATCTCCCACAAAGACTGCCACATCATTCTCCCACAATTGAGTGCTTTAACTAATGCACTACCAGGGTTCCTTAAACATGCAACTACCATATAACAATTGCACTCGTGAGCCGATGTGAAGTGAAAATAATGTTCTCACAAAAATCTGTTCATGAATTTTCATAGCAGCTTTCTTTGTAAAAGCTAAAAACTGCAATCAGCCCAGATGTCCTTCAACACATCAGTTAAACTGTGATACATATATATTACGAAACATAAGCCAGCAACAAAAATGAACCGATACACATTACAACTTGGATAAATCTCCAGGAAATTGTATTGACCAAAAAGAGCCATTTGGCTTGTAGTTGAGTGCTTACTCATTTGCGCCACTCAGAGATGAAATAAAATCTACATTCACATCTAAAATCCCCCCGGCACCTATACATCGTGTTCGGATTCCCACAATAAACAACCAACAGAGGGGCTCCGCGCAAACACAAAATTGTCTCCTAAGGCCTTATGTAGGAGCTCTGGTAGCATAGTGGCTAAAGCACTTGACTGCTAACCATAAGGCTGGCGGTTCAAACCCACCAGCCACTCCTTGGAAGGAAGGTTGGGCAATCCTACTTCCGTAGTGATACTGCCTCGGAAACCCGAGGGGTCGCTATGAGTCGGGGCCGAATCGACGGCACGTAATAACAACAACAACAAGGCCTTATGTACTTTCCACATCTGTAATGTCGCCTGAGTCATCTCTTGGTCTTTACAAGATGCCTAGGACCCTCCTGCTCTCTAAATTATATGCCGTTCCAACCAGATGGTAATAGGTTCCATCTACTACCCAAATTGTTAAAACTTCAAGAGCCTGGTAGCCTCGTGATTAGAGCACTCGGCTCATAAGCAAATGTTCAGGGTTCCAACCCTCCAATCAGGCTGCACCATGAGAAAGATGTGGCAGTATGCTTCTGAGAAGATTTCAATCTACTCTTTCCTATAGGGTCACCAAGATACTGGGCTTGATGGCAGTAAGTTTGGTGGTATACCTCAAGCTGCTCAGGAATACCATAAAAATGGAAAACAGGAGAGAAGTTAAGATACCAGTGCCTCTAACCTCAATGAAATGTTCTACGCTACCTTCAAGCCATAGAGTTTATAGATTTTCTGATTTGTTAATCTAGAGCCTCAGTCTCTGCATGCCTAGAACAAAATAAGGGCTCAACTATTAAAAAATATGATAGTTTTGCCTCTTTCACTTGTTCTGCATTTCAAAAGAGATGGCTACACTACTGCATCTTAATCCAACTACCTTTCTCCACTGCCTGCCAGAAAAACTTCCTGGAAAATATTTGTAGGATGAGTATAACAACAAAACACTGCCTGATCCCCAAAACTCTTGACAACTTCTGAAATCCTGCAACCTATCTTCATGTGTAACTTTAATGGCTAAATCCATCACACCTAATCATAAAAGGTAGAATCTCAGCACATCCTTGACTTTTCTCTCCCTATAAGCATCTACAGGAGCTCTGGTAGCATAGTGCCTAAGGCACTTGACTGCTAACCAGAAGGCTGGCGGTTCAAACCCACCAGCCACTCCTCGGAAAGAAGGTTGGGCATTCCTACTTCCGTAGTGATACTGCCTCGGAAACCCAAGGAGGGGTCGCTATGAGTTGGGGCCGACTCGATGGCAAATAACAACAACAACATAAGCATCTACTGCCATATCTTCAATCCAATCACATCAAGAACAGTGTACTTATGAATGTAAAGGTTTCATACACCCTAACTCCTCTCCAGTCCAACATTTACTTAACATCTTTTTCTCCTTTCTCTCATCTCTTGCCATGTGGGTGGTTTGTACCCTACAGGACACAACTCCTTAACACTGGATACAGAGCCCTTTACCACCAACCTTCTTTCCAACTGCTATTTCCATGGTACCTACATACATTATGGTGATAATAAATAACTGTTTCCCAAGCCCTTAAGGAAACTTTACAACTCTAAAGCTCTAGTGGAGGTATACTGCATTTGCCTGAAAACCTCCTTATAATCTCAAATGTAAATTTAAAATAGTTTTATTATTTTTTTAATTTTTGCAGTGTTTCCTCCCCTTCCCTACCCTCCCTTGGTAACCAACAAAGAAAGTTTCCTTTCATATATAAACCTTTCCAGAAATAGTTCTTTGTGAAACTACTTGATGACTCTATTCCTTGATTTTTAATAGGGAGCATACTGCGCTTTTGGGCAACACAATTCATCTTTCTATGAGACAATCTGCATATCTGCAGGGCCCTTTCCACCTATTAATTTCATAACATTTTCTTCACTGTGTTAACACAGTGCTTGTCATAGATATAAATGTGTCTTCTTTGATGTGCACCCTCTTCATGTTTCATTCCACTTTCTATTGTGGGTACCCTGATATATTTACTTATACACTGTTTCCATTACTATTCATGTGCTACATGAAAAAGATGCTTAAGTTATTATAAACTCCTCAAAGACAACTTTACTAAAACCAAGATCTTTTTAAAATCAGATCTTTTGCTTACCAGAAGTTTATCATATTTTGGCTATCATACTACATTCTGTTATTAAACATCACTTATTTAAGCCTTTGTTATATTTTCTATGCTATTTCTCCATAAAATGACTGAGAAATAATTACTCAGCTGTCCTTCAACTGGCTGCTATCCTTTTTTAAATTGAGTAATCATTCACATAGCATACAACTCGTCCTTTGAAACTATTAAAATTAGGTGGTTCTAAGTTTATTCACCAAAGTCAGCAACCATCACCGCTAGATAATTTCACAACACTTTAATAAGGGATGGAGCTCTGCTGCCATAGTACCTATGGCATCTGTCTGCTAACCAGAAAGCTGGAAGCTCAAACCCACCAGCCACTCCTCTGAAGGAAGACTGGGCAATCGACTTCCATAGAGATACCACCTTAGAAACACAAGGAGGGGTCACTGTAAGTCGAAAAACAATGCCAACAGCAGTGAGTGTGGTTTGGTTTTTTTTTGGTATTTAATGAGTGATGAATCTCATTAACGAAAATGTCGGGATACAATCCATAACAATATAATGAAAATGTATCTGATAGCTTTTTCTGAAAATAAGCAAAGTCCTATAATTATGAAATAGTGTAAATATTTCTAGCACAAATGAGAAAACACTTCTAGATCAAGAATGATTATGTGAGTAATGCCAGATGAGCAATGATGAACATCAAGTCCACATGACAACCCATCTGATAACTTTCAACTATTTTTAGAAAATTCCAATCTGGGAGCACGAAAAGTGAAAACTCTCAAAAAAAAAAAAAAACCTATTAACTCTGAACACCTGTGTATTTCCAGTGTTGTGCTAAAATGTATTTTTATTACAAGACTGCTTGGCACCACATAGTCTTCTAATGATGAATGATTTTAAAATTTAGTAACTTTGAAAATCAATATGGAAAGAGATTTAAACAAGAGAGAAATATAACTTTTAGGAAGAAATTACTGCAAAGAATTGAAAAAGAACTAACATAAGTACAGTCCTCCAAGAACTGCGCCAGCATTAATATTCCTACAAATAACAGGATCCAACTTATAATTGGATCCTTCTGTCAGGACTATCAAATGTTTAATATCAACAAATCAGACATTCAACACAAAAGACTGAAAAGCAGCTTATACAACTCTCCTAGTCATAGACCCCATGAATGTGAATTCTAAAGCTACAAGTTACCGTTAGCTTGTATTTCTACCAGAAAAAGTATGTGCTAGTCAAGTAATTATGAATTATGCATGACAGAGATGATAGTACACTTCACTGCTAAAACATTAATAAATCTAACAAAAATGGTAATTTCCTATGTATTGGCAATTTATCTCAAATTCATCAACGAACTTCCACAACACCTATTATATCAGGAATAGCCTTAAAAAATGAAAAGGCACAGTAGTCAAAACTGCCTGGTATTGGTTCAATGGCAGATACATAGACCAATGGAATAGAATTGAGAACCCAGATATAGATCCATTGACCTACAGTCAGCTGATCTTTGACAAAGGCCCCAAATCCATTAAATGGGGAAGAGAATGTTTGTTTAATAAATGGTGCTGGCAAAACTGGAGATCCATTTGC
>NW_006921879.1:1406959-1443658 GCF_000298275.1 Orycteropus afer afer
TCTTCACCCAAATCCTAATTAAAAAAAAAAAAATGAAAAGGCAAGCCCAATTCACACAGAAGGTATCTCAGGAGAAAAAAAACAAAAATAATCACCTGTGCTTTTCATCACTAAAATACAAAAATAGGATCATTAAAATAGGTAATACTAAACTATTAATAAGTACAGTACGTATCTTGGAGCATGTAGCAGTCATCCAGATTGTTGTTGTTGTTGTTGTTATTTGCCGTCGAGTCAGCCCCGACTCATAGCGACCCCTCCTTGGGTTTCTGAGGCAGTATCACTACGGAAGTAGGACTGCCCAACCGTCCTTCCGAGCAGTGGCTGGTGGGTTTGAACCGCCAGCCTTCTGGTTAGCAGTCAAGTGCCTTAGCCACTATGCTACCAGAGCTCCTGTCATCCAGGTAGCATTACCCAAATACTCAAAATCTAAAATTCTACAAGACAGGAATAGTAAAATCTTGCACTAAAAATTCTTCCAAATCAAAGCAATCTTTTTATGACCTCAGATGACAGTTCTTAACTTTGTCATCCCATAGCTAATAATCAGTAACTTTACTTCATTGCAGTGCAGAGGGCATTAAAGCCACAGAATAACCATCTGTTGTCTCCTTTCTCAGAAGACAGTGTAACAGAATATAAACAACTCAGGAAAATTTCATATTTGGATTATCTACTAGTTTTAACAGGAATTTACAATATTTGTGATTCCCATCACTACCACCTAAGAATACTCACAAATTAAACAAATTACAGATTTTTTGAAGAAAACATCAATGTTAAAATCACCTACTTCCTGATATAAAATGTTTGAACATATAAAAGACCCAAGGCCCAACACCTACATTCTTAAAGTTCCTGTCAAGTCATAATGAACACATTCTATATAGCATTCTGGTATCCTCTTCATGCCCTACATACACATACAGAGAGTAAGGAATGAAAGAAATAAGTAAGAACAGTAAAGAACATAGAACCTGAAACTCTCACTAAACATTCAGAGATATCCACCAATACGGGAAATAAGATGGTAGAGAAACATGACAATACAAAATGCACAAAAGTAAAATCAAGTTTGTGAAAAACTGACCAGATAGTAGGTAACGGTTTGGAATATGAAAATTATTTTAGATGTAAATGGAATGGTGGTTATGTTTATAATGGCCAATTTTTACAGACATATACTGAAATATTTGCAAATGAAACAGTAATACAGATAAATGCTTCAAAATAACCAGAGTAACTTAAGCGAAAAACCTAGATTTGACAAATGCATAAATGTAAAAGTTTATTAGTGATCAAGGTGCTGGGAGAGAGGAGAAATAGAGTATTACAGCTTAAGGGTATACAGTTTCTGTTCTGGGGTGATTAAAAACGTGTGGAACAGATAACACATCAATGAATGCCATTTATGTCAATGAACTGCACACTTAAAAATGGTTAATACAACAATCTTGTTGCTATGTATCCTTAATTCAAAAAATAGATGACTAAATAAAATAGGGAGGGGCAACAGATAAGACAAGATTGGCCATGGTTTGATTTATTATTGAATCTAGGTGATGAATACCTTCATCATACCTTAATAACTGACTTTAAAAAAAAAAGTTGGAATAAAAACAATGTCTAGAAAACAAATGTCAACCATTCTTAATTTTACTATGTGTTGGTCTGGAAACTGTCACACATCAAAAGGCCTAGGACACATTACAGATGTTATTGGGGGGAGGGGGAGATACCCATGATTCTTCCTTTAGTGTGAATAAAATACGCAATAGTAATATTGTGTGTAAGTATTAACAAGGTTAATAAAATACTAACTCAGAGTGGAATTTTCACTATCTCTAGCATGAAAGGAATCTGAGGAAATGCTGGTAATAAAAAGGAATCCTAAAAAGATTGGGAAACCTAAGATTGTAAACACTACAGTAAATAGTTTTGGGCCATTTATAATGCAGTTTCATATTTTTCATGTTTCCATCAGTATTCTTAACAACACTGAGTAGGCATTATTATTCACATCTTAGAGATAAGAAATAGAAGGAATAGGGAGATTACATTATTTAATGGCTTTGATCATAACCTGCTCTAAATGACATGATTTTAGATTCCTCAATTACTCTTTTCTCCACAGCAACTACCTCCCTCTCATAATATAACAAAATCTGAGTAGTATAGAAATAATCTTAAAAAAAAAATCTGAATCACATTTATGTGATTTTCATATGAAGAATGTGAGTATACAGTGGATAATGATTCATCCCAATTTAAATAGAAAGATTCAAAGCTTTCAGCACATCTCAGAGCCAATTTGCCATCATCTTTTATTAAGTAACCTAACTTAATTGGATCCACATCATCAGGTTACTCATTAGGATCATAACAAAAAATGGAACCTTGCCAATAAAGTATTATTAGGATGGCTTGAGAGAAAATAAATACCATTTTCCTAAGTAGCTTTTCCACCTTCTTCCAGCAACTACCTAAGAAACCATACTTCCCCAAATGAGCAAAGCTAATAGATTTGCTATTTTCCAGTTTACTGATGCACTACCCCAATCAGCATCATACATTTCTATCATACATATTGTAAAATTCTTGATAAAATAAACACTGTTCAATATCTATTATATGGTTGTTGTTCCACTAGTCAAAAATCTTTTCCTATTGGCTTAGGTTAGAATAGAAGGGTTAAGATTCCTTTTCACTAATGCTCTATGCCAAACAACAGCACTAGAGAGTAACTAAAGGTATTCTCTGTCTCTTGAAACACAGAAGATGAGGCCAACAGTGGTGTGGCCACCAATTTTTAGAACCAAAAAGCAACAGTAAGAAATTTGAAGTTATAGCTGTAAACATATAAACATCTGCCAATCCTTGCTGTGTCTCTTATTTTCAATCAACCCCTTCCAAATCTCTCACTTAAAACAAATTTTTTCTTTCTTATTTACAACAGGATGACAGAAGTGATCAAAAATTTCTCAGCCTCTTATTGATGATTATTACATATGATTAATGTGGTGCTATGTATCTTTACAACAATAAAAATTTGTTTGCTACCTCACCGAAAAGAACAAAACATTAGACTATTCTGATTAAGAGTAGAAACTACACTGTTACCATTTTCTGTACACTCATAAAACAAGAATTTCTAAAGTCCATGTTCCTCCAGAAATTGTATTTTAACAAAAAAAAGCATACTAGAATTTTTCTGAAAGGAGTCATAACAAAGAAACAGGAGAAGAATCACTGAAACTAGCTATTTAAATGTCATTAAAATGTGGTCAAGTGACTCTTGTATGCAAAAAGAGTATAATGCAGCTATTCACATAAATGTTCACACAAACTCACTGGTCTGCCTTCAAGTTCCTCAATTAGTGACCAAGTTTTCAGTGGCAAAGGGACATCCAGATATTTTCTCAAATTGGAAGATAGCCCACCACTTTTCCTTTTTCTTTAATTTCTAAGTACAAAAACCATTGCTACTTTCAAAACATGTCCAAAACAAACCACTAGGTACAAATGAAATATTCATTTTGATGTTAAGTGAAAAAACTTAGCATGGTGTTCAAGGCGCATTATATACAATGTAGATCCAAACTATCTTTCCAGTTTTAGTTTTCTATACTTTTCATGACTATTTCTCAAACACATTAGGGTACATTTTTAGTCTCCTTGTCCATGCTATTGGCTGACTCGAATCTCTTTCCTAATTACCCTTTCATGATTAATAAACTCATTTCAAATGTTTCTCTTCTTTGAACATTCCTTAATAACTTAAACAAGCTACTGTTTTTACTGTAAAAGCAGAGATTGGTGTTCTAATTGGAATTATTATTTACATTAATAATATGAAAATTCTAATCTTAGGAATATTATCTAAGATGAGAAAAGAAAAATAAATTTTGATGGCTTATCAAGTTAAACATGAGTATGGTCAATAAACTGTAATTTAAAAAGTGGTTAGAGAAAGGAGCTTTGGTGGCATACTGCCTAAGGCATATGACTGCCAGGCTGGAGGTTCAAACACACCAGCTACTCCTCAGAAAGATCTACTACCACAGTGATACTGCCGCAGAAACCCAAAGGGGTTGCTATGAGTCAAAACTGACTCAGTGGCAATGATTTTGTTTTTTTAAAACTAGAGAAACCTAATGTTTAACTAATGTAAATAAAAACAATAATTTTAAGAACGACAACATGATACTAACATTTTTTAGCGTATCATTCCAGCCAATAAGGAATTCTTCTATCAAATCTAAACACATCATTCAAAAGCCATCACCCACCCAGTTCTATCCATTCATCTTCCAATTTTATTCCCCATAACTCTCTAATAACCTCTCTGAAGGCACAGGAAGAAATGATAATCATTATTCCAACTTCCCTAATTTATAGACTAGTACTATCAACGCTCCCCAATGTACAATATAAATCCTATCACTTCACCACAACCAAAGTAATTTGTATTGCTAATTCATTACATATAATGCTTATGGTAATCAGTTTTAATAGTTGGTTTTTGCAAAGGAGGATTCAGGATTTTTAAAGAATCACCTTTTACAGTTTTTCTTTATTTTCCTAACACAAATTCACAATAGCAGATGGGATTTAAAAAGAAAAAGAACAAAATATGCCAAATGGGATGGAATACTCCACAAGGCAAGTGGAAAGTATGTAATAGAAAATTAATGAAGAAAACATAGAAGTAACTAATGAGTCTCATTTTCACAATGTGGCAGCCAAGTAGAACTCACTTTGGATATGCAAATTAAGACCAAAACAAAACTGACTTTTCTCCAAATCACAAAGTAAAAGCCATAGCTCACAAAGATTAGAACCCTCATATACCCTAAAAATATATGAAGTGATTGTCTAAAATCAACAGAAATGTCACCCTACTTAGCTTATCTCCAATGTTTTGTAAAGTTACTTTTGGTTTAAAATCATGCTTAGTATTCATTACTGTAAATAGGAAAGTTCATTGCAACAAAATAGAACGAAATGTCTTATTCTTACTACATGGATTTCCACCAGAACAGAGAAAATAAAATTGTTTAAACATACCTGTCATAATAATCTCGCTGGAAGTCATAGTCCAAGTCAAAAGAAGAGCTGAAAAAATAAATCCCAAAGAGGATTAATTTTGGAGATATTAATGTAAATTCAAAACAGCAGATGGGAAAAAAAACATGCAAAAAACTTACACAACAAATAAAATCAAACCAAGATTAGCATGTAATATTCCACAAACATTAAACAATAAATCACAAAGTCTCAAATTACTTTCCTCAGTAAAGATTGCCTGTCATGTTAGGCCACTAGACATACAGTGGCCAAATTTCTAATTCAGTTAAAGTTTGCTAAAATTTCAACACATAACAGCTAAAAAAATAAGAACAATGAATAATACAAGAGTCAACTAAGCATTGTAATATCACCTCCTTCCCCTTTTTTACTTCCCAGCTTCTTAGAAGCTACAACAACCCCCCTAGAGAATTTCAATTTATGCTATAAACACACAACTATGCTTTAAGAGCCAAAGTATCAGAGAATTCTAAGTAATTCTCTGAGAAACGGGTGAAAAGGAGGCACATTAACACTTACAAAATTAATAAAACATTACTTTTACAAAGAATAAACACAAATCACATTTAACCCTCCCCAGAAAACAGATAGAGAAGATGCCCATTGATGGACACAATGTAGTTATAAATAATAAAGTTCCGGACCTGAGTAGAGGGGACGGAGAAGGGTGTTCTGGTACTGACCCGTACATCTCCGCTGCAGATCGTTTCACACCTGCTTTTCCTCGGTTCACTTTTGGCTCTGCAGCCAGATTAATATCTGGAAAAACAAAAATAAAAACAAAAATTCTAACAACTCTCCTCGGGGGGGAAAAAAAGTTAAAACTTTTATCACTTTTAAAATGGTACAAACTCATAAAAATGAGCTAAGGGCTAACAATATATCTACTCATATCTTGTCATAAAAAAAAGACTTAGGAATTTTGCACCACTGATTCATCCACCCCTCCTTTTATACTCTGTTCTTTATCAAAAAGTGTTCAGTAGAATATATTGTTTCTCATTCCACTCTCAAAATGCAGTGTACTCTATTCTACTCATTCACTGGCCCATTTTTCCTATCACAGAAGAAGAGCATCAATTAGTAACACTGGTTACAACCTTTACAGGAAAAGTTTCTGTTAACCTAATTTTTATATGAAACACCTACTCCAGAGTAGCCAACTATCTACCCTGTCACCTATCACCTATCATAAAGTGCTTGTATTCTTCTTCTGTCCCACAATAATAAAGCTCACTGACTTAAAGTTAATTCTCAAAAACTCAGATTATCAAACAACCAATTGGTAAACAGATCTTGAGTATTATCTATTAGCTAAACACTATTACATGCATAATCATTGGTTCACTAAACTCATTTGTAACTTATCTAAATAACCTTGCTTTTACAGTTTTGACTTTGAAAGCATAAAAACTTCTATAAAAATGGAAATGCTGAAAAAGCAATCCACAAAATGTAAAGACAAAATGAAGCAACAAAACCAAACTATATTTCAAGTTGACTGTATTACTTTATAGAAAAATTATTCCATTTCATTCAATAGTATTTAGACTCAATATCCAGTGGAATATAATACCAAGAATAAAAACAGCTTCATTTAACACTGCAGTCAGTAATCTTAAATTTGGTAAAAATATTGCTATGGTTATTTTGCAGTGGCATAAAGCATGTATAAAATAAGAAGTTAAAAGTAACCAATGTCACTGAACTTATGTATAGAAACTGATGAGAAACTAATTTGCTGTGTAAACTTTCACCAAAAATACAATTTAAAAAAGGTACTTCCTATTCTGCCCGCTAGTATCAGCCAGAAGCAATTAAAAACTTTAATAATCATATAACTCCTAGTGCCCACACTGTGAGTTCTAAGCATTTCCCAGCAAAAGTTTAAAAAGACTTAAGAAAAAGAGGTGACTGTCATCCATTTGGAAGGGGATCTACGTAGGAGATCTTTGACAGAGAGGGAGAACAATGTGGAATAAAACTCACAATCATTTGGAGGAAAAAAAAAGGGGAAGGACCAGTTTTGCTGGTCTGATAGAGCCTGGTGGAACCACTCAGACTACGGCTCCTAGGTGCCCTTCAGGTCTGGATTAGAACCCACACCTGTGGTTTCCAGCTAAACTTAAGACAGGCATATGAGTTGAACATTTACCTCCAAGTAGATACTCTCCTTGGAGAGAACAATCATGGGAGAAAGAAGGGCTGCTTATGCACAGGGAGACAGCTCAGGGGGCAGGGGTCCATGGAGGGATGGACACAGGGAAGAGGTAACTATGAGGAGGAAGTGGGAGGGGAGCTGTTGCATTGTGGTAAACTGTGGTCAATGTCATGAGACAAAGTATATGTGAACTGCTGTATGGAAAGTGAATTTGCTCTATAAATCTTCACCCAAATCACAATAATAATAATAATAATAATAATAATAAAAGAGGTGAATTCCAGGTTTAGATCAAGAAATATCTTGTCGCTCCAGGAAGTAATGCAAAACTTATGAGGATCAGATCTCAAGGTCATAGGAAAATGGTCTACTCGACAAAGATGAAATATTCTGAGCTCCAGACAGTGAGCTGCAATCAATTAAAAAGACATGAATTCTAAAAAAAAATTAAATATATATATATACACATCAAAAAAATTACCAAGAATGTAGAACAGGAAAAAAAAAAAAGAAAAAGAAAAATTTACCACCTCGGAAACCCAATGGGGATCTCTATCAGTCGGAATCAACCTGATGGCCAGGAGTTTGGTTTTATTTTCTCTCTCTCTCTCTCTCTCACACACACACACGCAAATTATAAGTAAAATGCTATAAAGTATGTGCTCTAGAAAAAAAAAATACGGAATACGAGAAAATATTGGTTAACTATGTAACTGACAAAGGAGATTTGGTGGTTTAATGGTTACGTGACTTGGCTGCTAACCAAAAGATCAGTGGTTCAATCCCAATAGCTGCTCCATGGACCGAAGATGAGACAGTGTGCTTCTGTAAAGATTCACAGACTTAGAAAACCCAATGGAGTTGGAATGAACTCGAAAGGGTCCAATATCCAAAATATAAAGAACTTCTACAACTTAAGAACAAAAAGAGCAAGAGCCCAATATAAAAATTGGCAAAAGACATGAATAGGCATTTTTCTAATAACAGATACATAAATGACCAATGTTGTTGTTGTTATGTGCCGTCGAGTTGGCCCCAACTCATAGCAACCCCTCCTTGGGTTTCCAAGGCAGTATCACTATGGAAGTAGGATTGTCCAACCTTCTTTCCGAGGAGTGGCTAGTGGGTTGGAACCGCCAGCCATTTTGTTAGCAGGCAAGTGTCTTAGCCACTATGCTACCGGAGCTCCCAAATGACCAATAAGCACATGAAAAACTACAAATCTAAATCAAAATGAGACATATACCATTTCACAATCATTATGACGGCTGTTTAACAAGTGCTGGTGAGGATGTGGAGATCTCATGCATTGCTGATAAGAACATAAAATGTGCTAAATATGTGGAGAACAGTTTGGCTGGTTCTTAAAAAAGAGAAACATAGAGATTTGCCATTATGTTACTCACCAAAGCCTCTCCTAGATATATACTCAAGACTTGAAAACAGAGACTCAAATACTTTATACACCAATGGTCACTGGAGTATTATTAACACTAGCCAAAAGGTAGAAACCATCTATCATAATAGCCAAAGTATCCATCAATAGATGAATGGATAAACAAAATGTGATACATACATACAACAGATTATTAGTTATCCATAAAGAGAAATTAATTTCTGGTATATGCTATAACATGGGTAAACCCTGAAAACATGTCCAGTGAAAGAAGTCAGACACAAAAGGGCAATTACATGGTCCTATTTATATGAAGTATCTATAGTATGCAATGCGGAGACAAAGATTAGTGGTTAGAGGGACTAGGGGGAAAAAAAACCCAAACCCAATGCCAATCCTGACTTACAGCAACTCTTTAGCGCAGGATTTCCCTAAGAGTGGCTGGTGGGTTTGAACAGCTGACCTCTGGTATAGCAACCGAATGCTTTAACTGAATGCCACCAGAGCTCCTTGGACTGAGGCAAAGCAAAATGAGGAATATTGCTTAAGGACTAGAGTTTCTGTTTGCGATAAGAAAAAACTTCAGAATAGTCGATGATAGTTGCACAACATTATGAATATAACTAATGATATTAAATTGTACACTTAAGAAATGGTTAAAGTGGCAATCTTTTGCTATAGATATTTTACCATAAAAAATTTTTTAAGAAAACAACATAAATTCATTCATAAATAATGTGGAAGTTGCTAGAGTACTGATTATACCAGAATTTAAAAACAAAAATTAGGAATCGAGACATGTCTTGCCTATCCAAACTAAACAGAAAATCAAGTATTAATGACAAAGTTCTGCAAAAGTATAGCTGATAAATGCAGAAAGAATTAGCATCAATTGCTTTTTGTAACCTCTAATGAGATAACTAAGGCACTCTGGTGACATAGTGCTTAAGGCACTTAACTGCTAACCAGAAGGTCGGCAGTTCAAGCCCACCAGCCACGCCACAAAAGGAAGACTGGACAGTCTATTTCCATAAAGATTCACCTCCTCGGAAATCCAAAAGGGTTTGCTGAGTTGGAACTGTTAAGTTTGGTTTGGTTGTTAATGATACCCGTGCAATGACCATCAATGAAGGATAACCATGAATCATCAATGTAAGTGGGGCAACCATTTTAAACCACCTGGTGTAATACAGTATGAAATACATAACACCTATCTGTGAAGTTATTTTCACCAAAATGAAATAAGTCTGAATTTAATCAAGCCTTTGAGCTGCGAAGTCCAGTAAGTTAAATCACTAAGCACATGTGAATACTGAGCACTTGAAATGTGGCTAGTCTGAATTCAAATATGCTTTAAGTAGATTAGATAGATAGATAGATAGATAAAGATACTGAATTTCAAAGATATTTTATGAAAAAAAAAAAAAAATTTTTTTTTTGGTAGAGAATTTAACTTTATTCAAAGAATTTGGTCCTGGTCCTGGGCTCCCCAGGAAAAAAAAAATCCTAAAACTTTACAGTTTTTTTTCCCCCAATGACCGAAGTGTCTTTGATGAATATTCAGGACACCCCTAAGGGTTTATGACTCATCTTGGGTAGGTATTGCCTATTCCAGAAAGACCCACCTAGTGTTATACCAACCTCATGTAGATATTTTATCAACTAACCTCAGAGAAGAGGGGCTAGAATTTCAATTATACAAATATCCCAAGTAAGGGTTCTGGAAAATACAGCTCCAGGAGCTTCCTGGTTGGTAATAAGAAACAGACTCACAAGGGAGGGTAGCATGTCCTCTTCTGAAACAACTTCAGAATAGTCTGAATTGGAACCTTTCCTATGCATCTCTTCTATTTTATCATTTTTGCTATAATTTCCAGAGTTTTATGAGTCATCCCAATCAATTATCAAACCAAAGATGGTACTGGGAGCCAGTAGAAATGAGGGGAATCTCAGAAAACTTTTGATCATACTGCTGGCATCTTACTAGGCAGTGGGGAAATTGTGAAATTTTAGACAGCAGATCAAAGTGAGGGTGTGTGTCATAGTTCTCCCAAGACTGCAGCTGGCATCTGAGGTTTCTGGCAGATATGACAGTCTATAGGGTTGTCTCCTTTAACTTGTGAGGTCTGACCTACCTCGAGGTGGTTAGGGTCAGAGGAAGGAGTGTGGCATGTGCAGCTAATATCAGAACAAAAATAGAAGAGAGAACAAAACTGATGGTAACTAGAACTTGGATTGATCAACAAACACATTTGTGTTCAGAGAAATGAGATTAGATTTTTTCAGCAAATGTTCAAGACCTCAACAATTTTTATATGCTTAAATGAGTGTATTAGCTTAAATAAGGGAGCTCTGGTAGCACAGTGGCTAAGGCACTTGACTGCTAACCAGAAGGCTGACGGTTCAAACCCACCAGCCACTCCTCGCAAGGAAGATGGGCAATCTACTTCCATAGTGATACTGCCTCGGAAACCCAAGGAGGGGTCGCTATGAGTCGGGTCCGACTCGATGGCACATAACAACAACAACAAGCTTAAATAAAATATATGATTAAAATGACTTTTATCTGCTTCTTTCAACTAATTTTAATGTGCCTTGTCAAAAAGTTTAAATTACATATATGGCCTGCATTATTTTTCTAATGAACAGAATTAATCAACATTTACCAGTATTGCATAAAATAGAAAAAGAAAATAACAAGTTAAATATTAAAAAAGTAATCAGCCAAGTTGAAACAACAACAAAAACCAAACCAGTTGCCATCAAACTGATTCCAACTCAGGGTGACCCAACATGTGCAAAGTACAACTGTGCTCCACAACCTTTCAGAAGCAGATCACCAGATCTTCCTTCCACGGCACCTCTGGGTAGGTTAGAATGGCCAACATTTTAGTTAGCAGTTGAGCCTGTGCCATCTAGAGTGTGTAAAATCACTAATTTTAAAAAAATTATATATAAAAACTCAAAATACTAACCGTAAAAAAAAGTAGTTATTGATATGAATTGCTATAAACTTTATAAATGTGAAAGAAGTAATTCATTAAATTGATAAATGCAAAGTATCAACAATGGAATGAATTATTCTTTCTTTTTTTTATGACTATTACAGCATTTAGGAGCTCTGGTAGCATAGTGCCTAAGGCACTTGACTGCTAATCAGAAGGCTGGCGGTTCAAACCCACTACTCTTCGGAAGGAAGATGGGGCAATCTACTTTACCGTAGTGATACTGCCTCGGAAACCCAGGGAGGGGTCTCTATGGGTCAGGTCTGACTCGACAGCACATAACAACAACAAAAAAAAAAACATTACAGCATTTGGGAGCTCTGGTGGTATAGTGCCTATGGCATCTGACTGCTAACCAGAAAGCTGATAGTTCAAACCGATCAGCCACTCCTCGGAAGGAAGACTAGGCAATCTACTTTCGTAGATATACTGCCTTGGAAACCCAAGGAGGTGTCACTATAAGCTGGAATCAACTTGATGGTAGTGAGTATTTTTGGTAATTATAGCATTTAAACCATTTATGCTTTTTTTTAAATCCATAAAAAGCAAAAATAAATTGACTTGTATCATAAACTCTTCAGTTTCCCCAATATTCACAAGCAAAGGTAAGAACACAAATTATAAGCCACATCAAATTACTATGACTATGGAGAGTAAATCCCAGAAGGTGACAATTAGGAAATTATGCATTGATATAAAATTCTACAATCATACAGGAACACAACTTCCATGTTCTAATAGTACTCCTGTATCATATGCAATACAATCTTAAGTTTAGCATTTGAACTATTAAGTGAACAGCATTCTGCTCTCATTTCTCAAAGTATGAATATGCCAGGTCAAAGAAGCAGACCTGATGGGGAAAACTAGTATCTAAAACAATATAAACAGGCTTTAAAGTTTTAAAACAGATGTTAGTAAGAGTAAGAGCCTTTTATTGAGTTTAAACGTGTTGTATTATACTAACAGCTTTTCTGGAATCATCTCTATCTTCTCAATTTATCTAAAATCTTCTAAACCCGTAAGTACTATTACTTAAGGTAAACACAGGTAGTTGTACTCTTAGGTACTATTAGATCATCACCATTGTTAACAGATGAGAAAATGTATGGCTTGACCAGGCTATGCAGCTTCACACACATGGAGTCACTGAATTACACATGTAGTAGTGAAGCTCTAAGAGAGGTCCAGAAAAGTTTACCTGCCAAATGTCTAAAGAACCCATGTATGACAAACTTGTACTGCATCTCCAGAGTCTAATGAGGAGGAGGAGGTTAAAGCCATATAGGTATCATCTCCAAATTATGAGATACCATTCCTGCTTCCATCTTACTCAAGATCGACAAGTAAGGGTTATTCAGCCAATACTATGTAAAACAAAATAATAAAATATTTAACTCATTATACTGTCAAACCTATGAAAGCTGGAACTTGGCAGGATTCCCAAATTGCCCACCTTTGACAGCATAAAGTTTTACTATTTATCTATCGCTATTTTATTTTTACCGTTGACAGGTATTTCAGAATCTATCACTCATTTAGGTGGAAAATAACTGTTTTCCTTCTCTGACAAGATTCCATCTTACACAGCTTATGGCTTGCCCAGTTTTACTGTACTTATATGCCTGTTGTTTTTGTTTGGCACCATAAATTTCAACTCATAGCCACCACATGTGACAAAGCATAACTGCCCTATAAAGTTTTCTTCGCTATTATTTCCACAGAAGCAGATCAGCTGGGTAGGTTCCATCACCAACCTTCCAGTTAGCAGCTAAGTGCTTAACTATTTGCTCCAGTCTAATATACATTTTTAAATTCGATTGAAGTGATAGCTACAATATCGAGAACATCTCAGGCTATTAAGGTTTATAGAGCGAGAAAGAAAGAGTGAGAGAAAAATAACTCTCAACAGAAAAATTTTCCACCCCAAAGAATTAATTTAACCCAGACCTTACCTAAAACCTGGCCAGCAATCATTCTGCCATCTTCTCCTGCTACAGCAGCCCGGGCATTTCTCTCATTAACATATTGAACAAAGGCAAAGCCTTTATGAACAGAGCATCCCACAATTTTGCCATACTTCGAGAAGATTGCCTCTACATCAGACTTCTTGACCACAAGTGTGTTGAGATTTCCAATAAATACACGAGAGTTCATGGAGCGAGGATCTGTCTTGTTGGTAACATTGCTGGCCATGGTGTTTGATAAGGTTTGTCACAAAGCTGAAAAACTACAAAGAAAAAAATACATTCAGGTGAACAAACACTAAAAACAAAGTATTCCTTGATAAAAATGTCTCTATTCTTATTTTGAAAGACAGTGACTACCAAGAGAGTATCAGTCAACTGTGAAGGACTCTTATCAACAATGAATGGGTAAGATCAAGTGTATTACTATTCAAAGAGCCCCTGAACATATCCTTACATAAATTCAACTACCTCCTCTCATACTCCAGCAGCATTAGACTTTTATTTCTCAAGAGCGGGAAAAAAAAAAAAAAAAATCCTCCTCACATACTACTACTGGCAACATAATCCTCTTTAAGTCCAACAACCCCCACTCCTTTGTTTTGAAGTTGTCAACCAAATCAGAAGCCCCTAAAACCTTTGCCAGCTCTGGTGGCACAAGCACCTAAGGCTTCTGCCTGTTAATGAAGAGTGTTGGCAGTTCAAACCCACCAGCCACTCCAAGGAAGGAAGACAAGGCAATCTACTTCTGTAAAGATTTACTGCCTTGGAAACCCAATGAGGTTCGCTATTAGTCAGAATCAACTCGACGGCAGTGGGTTTGGTCTTTTTTAACCCTCTACCAACAATTTCTGCTTTTATTTTCACTTTCCCAGTCATGCAAACCATTCCTTGCCATCTATTAATAATTGCTATCAGCAGCACTATCTTCTTCCACATTGCTTTATTAGCACAAAATGCTCTTTCCACTAATACTAAATTCTAAGTTCTATCCCAAACCACTCTTTAGCTAGATAAATGTGAATAAATGACAATCTTACATGCAAATAACTACAATAAAGACAACCAATTCATTCACTCTTGAAATACCTATAAGTACTTCAAATGAGTTATGTTATAAATACCTTATCAATACATATTTTATAAAATACAATGACTTTTAAAATTTTATCTTATGACATAAAATATAGCTAGATCATTTAATAATACTGGATGGTGATGATGATAAAAGTAGTCACTGGAACACTAAAACTCTAAAGAGGATCAGGGGATCAAGGAAGAGAATACAATTTTCCTTTAACTGTGTAAGATCAAAATTGTCTTTTCTCCCCCTAAATATGTTATCATTAATATACACAGCAAAATATACACCAATTCAACAGTTTGTACAATTTAGAGACAATGATTATATTCATCAAGTTGTATGTAATTCTCATCCTCTTCTTCTGAGTTGTCCCTCTCTAATATAAACTCACTGGGGCTCCCTAACGTTCCCATCTAATCTTTGTTGTCAGTTTTATCCCATATACATAGTTCTAAAAAGAGGATCATTTCAGGGCAATAGTTTCAGGGATTCATGCACCTACCACGGCTCCAGAAAGACTAGAGTACATGAAAATTTAAACTTCTGTTCTACATTAACCCCTCCCCCCTTTGATCAAGATTCTGCTACAGCATCTTTGATGAAAACATTCAGGAATGGTAGCTGGCTAGTAGTAATACTACTCATCAACAGGCTGTATTGGTTTAAAAGCAGTAACAACTGATACTGCTACTAACTATTCTGAAATTCAATAAATTGTCTTTACTCCAGTTTGATTTATAAATTTTATTTTTAGAAACATTTTATTTCATCTTTTCTTAATAGATTCAGCACTTAAAATTTACTAGTAGTCACCTGGCTTTTAACTACATAGGTCAGAAACCATGAGAACATCAAGAATATTAAGACAGAAATACACTACTAACAAACCTCACCAGATTGAGTTACCATAACTGTTAAAGTTCGCTATTATTACATGTGGGAGCTCTGGCGCATAGTGCCCAAGGCACTTGACTGCTAACCAGAAGTCTGGTGGTTCAAACCCACCAGCTACTCCTGGAAAGGAAGACGGAGCAATCTTCTTCCGTAGAGATACTACCTCGCAAACCGAAGGAGGGGTCACTATGAGTTGTAATCAGCTCTATGGCAGCAAGTTTGGTTTTTATTACACGTGGAAGCATGAAGAAGTTTACAGCAAATGTCTTCTCAGAGTTAATGTATTTATAATAAATGTAAAATTTCTCTAGGTTTCATGCGAAATTGCTCATGGGGACAAGGGAGTCCTCTATACACCAACAGTATGTTGAACATGGGGAAATACATAAAACAATAGATATTGAACTACTACTGTCCCCTTCAAGAAGTTCCTTTTTGAATCACAAAGCAGAAATGGATTTAAGTGACAACTTTCTCAATTCTCCCAAAGATAACTTATAACATAACTTATAACAATGTGAATGCACAAAAGATAATTCATTACATGTAAGAAACCCCATCAGCAAATGCTAGTAAAAATCTATCCAGGTAAACAAGTAAAAAGATGCTAATAATGGTTATCAATCTCAGCATTTAGGATCCAATTTTGTTCCCATTTTATTTGATAACATAAGGTTTCTAAATGTATTAAATCAAGAATCAGTTATTAAATTATTAAAATTAAATTATATTAGTTTTAAAATCATGAATTAATTATTAATGGAAAAATCATAAAATAACCCCCAACTTCAAGCTTAGTTTAATGTCAACAGGCTAGCCTTCAATGAGTTTAAGTAAAATAAAAACCAAATCAACAGTACTGAGACAAAATCCTTTGATCCTAGTCCTAGGAACAAATCTTACTAAATTATTAATAAAAATTTACCACAAATTAATTCATGTTTCCACTGAATATAAATGTTTGCTAAATATCAAGCATCAGGGCCCTTTAAGGAGATGACTGCCACAGATATGGTCCTCAGAGTTTATAGTCTGGTAGTACTGCTGTCAAAAATTTTACTGAAGAGGACAGACTGCTCAAAATTTTAGAAATCACCAAATAAGTTAAGGTCACATTTTCCTTACTTCTGACCTTTATCTACCTTACTCTGGAAGGGAAGAGAACTACTACTCTAAATACAGAGACTACTGGGGGAAAAATATCCAGACTGCTAGAAGAAAGCAACAACAGATCCTTTTAAAATCTCTCTGAATACCCACATAAAAAAGTCACTAGATGGCAAAAACAAAAATCCACAACATTTTTAACAAAACTAGGTGTATCAGGGCATCCCAATTAAAACCTCAAAAATTCAAGTTAATGAGGGGCAAACCAACGGCCACAAGATCTACATGGTATCGATATTATCAAAGCAAAAGGAAGTAATTGGGAGTCGTGAAGACCTAAAAATAACATTAAGTGCCACTGAGTTGGCTCTGAGTCATGGCGACCCTATGTACAACAGAGCACAACACTGTCCGGACCTCCGCCAGTCTCACAATCCTTGCTACACCTGAGGCAATCACTACCACTGTGTCAATCCATCCCGTTGAAGGCCTTATCCTATTTTGCTGACACTCCACTTTACCAAGCATGATATCCTTCTCCAGGGAATGGTCTCTTCTGACAACATGACCAAAGTACGTGAAATGAAGCCTGTCCTGGAAGGATAGCCAGAACTGCTCCCTGTAAGCTGGAATGGCCAGACGTCATCTCACCTACTTTGGTCTAAAAATAATAGAATCTGAAAATATCCATGTGCCACTTACTGGAAGATATAAATAAAACCTTTGTAGAAATAAGCAAATCAATACCATTTACAATAGCTACAAAAGATAAGACACTTGGCATAAATCTTACCTGGAACACAAAAGAGCTATACAAAGAAAACTACAAAACACTATTACAAGAAATTATAAGAGATCTATATAAATGGAAAAACATACCATGCTCACAGATAAGGAGACTGAACACTGTGAAAATGTCAACAGTACCCAAAACAAACTATACTGTCAATGCAATTCCAATCCTGATCCAATCAGTGTTCTTTAAGGACATGGAAAAGCCAATCACTAATTTTATATGGAAAGGAAAGAGACCTTGCATAAGCAAAGCACTAAGAACCAAGGAGGTCTTACACTCCCCGATCTCAAAATCTACAGCCACAGTAGTCCAAACAGACAGGTATTGGTACAATGACAGACACATCATCCAGTGGAACAGAACCGAGAACCCAGAAGTCAATCAGTCTACCTATGGTCAGCTGATCTTTGACAAAGGGCCACAAACCATTAAATGCAGAAGAAACAGTCTCTTTAACAAATGGTGCTGGCAAAAATGGTTATACATTTGCAGAAAAATCAAACAAGATCCATACATCACACTATACACAAAAACTAACTTTAAATGGACCAACAACTTGAAATGTAAAACTAGCAGCAAACTTAGGGGCCCTAATTTATGCCATAAATAGAGTATCAAGCAAAATGCATAAGCAGCATTAGATAAACTAGATGACTGGGACTTTCTGAAAATTAAATTCTTATGTTATGTGCACCAAAAGACTTCTGAAAGAGTAAAAAGAACTTACAGATTGAGAAAAAATATTCAGTAGCAACATATCTGATAAGGGACTTTACTTCATCTCTAAAATTTCTAAAAAGCCCCAACATCTCAACCTCAAAAAAACAATCCAATTTAAAAATAGCCAGAAGACATGAACAGACAGTTGACTGAAGACGACATTTAGGGGCACCAAACACAGGAAGAAATGTTCAAGGTTTTTAGCCATTTGTTGTTGTTATGTGCCGTCGAGTCGGACCCGACTCATAGTGACCCCTCCTTGGCTTTCCGAGGCAGTATCACTACAGAAGTAGATTGCCCCATCTTCCTTCTCAGGAGTGGCTGGTGGGTTTGAACCGCCAGCCTTCTGGTTAGCAGTCAAGTGCCTTTAGCCACTGTGCTACCAGAGCACTAGAGAGATATAAAAAATCAAACCAATAGCAAGATACCATCTCAACCCAGAACTTAATAGCAAAGTTCAGTAAGACAGAAAATAACAAATGCTGGCAAAGATGTGGAGACTGGGACACTCATACACTTCTGATGGAACTGTAAAATGATATAACCACTATGGAAAACAGCATCGTGCTTCCTTAGAAAGTTGGAAATAGAAATACCATTTAAGAGATCAATCCCATTACCAGGTATATATCCTAAAGAAGTGAGAGCCAGGACAAGAATAGATATATGGACATCCATATTCATCCCAGCACTATTCACAATAGTTAAGAGACGGAAACAACTTAAGTGCTCATCAAAAAAGGAATGAATAAACAATGGTACACATACACAGTGGCACAGTAGAATACTATGCAACACTAAAGAATAATGTAGAATCTGCAAACACCTCATAATGAGGATGAACTTGGGGGACATCATACTGAGTGAAAATAAATCAATCACAGAAGGTCAAATATTGTGTAAGTCCACTATTGTAAAAAGTCAAAGAAAGGTTTACATATGGAAACTCTTTGTTGGTTACCAGGGATGGAAGGGGAGCTAACAGAAAATTGCTAGATAAGATAAAATCAAAAAAACAAAAGATAGGTAAGAGACAAGTATTAATCTGGGTGAAATAAAAAACAATATGACAAAAGTGACCAGCACAGTAACACTAATGAAAAAGAAGACACAGAGGTACACAAGAGGTATAAACAACAAAGGTAAATACTGCATTATTTGGTAACATGATCAGATATGGGTAGGGAATATATACCCATAATCATATGTAACTTTGGCAAGTTATTTCTACATATGTATTTGTATGTGTTGGAAGAATGTCCAGGTGTGTAATACAGCCAATGGGGCAAAGTTATGATAACTTCTTAGGCACAGCCAAACACCTTGAGTGAGTGAGTCACTGGGCACAGAGGCTTAGGACCATGGTTGCAAAAGATATCAAGCTCAATCAGCCTAACATATTACACAATAACCATGCTACATCCTACTCTGCTGAGTAACTACTGGGGGTCTTAAGCTAGTCAGCTGCCATCTAAGATGCAACCTTTGGTCTCTCCTGGTCCAGAGCAAAGAATGAATGGGAGGCTAAGGGTACCAGGAGGTTTCACAATGATGGAAAAATCACAATGATTAAGGGTACGGTTGCACAGTTTATTACTGTAAATGTTGTCAGTAAATTGTATACCTGCAAATAGCTGAATGGCAAAAGTTGTACAATAGATACGTTTACAAAAAAGAATAGCTGCTGCAGGTGTTATGTACAACCAAATAAATAAACAGAAGTACATACTTTAAAAAAATTGTAAGCTTTGGAAAAACAGGATAGAAATATACCACAATATTAAAAATCTTCTGTGGGTATTCTACTTATAGTTTATCTTTATCATCACAACTTCAGAGTTTCCACATTATTTTCTAAATTTTCTATTAAAAAAACATGTAAGTTGCTCTTTTTTAATGGGACAGAGGATATAAGAAAATTTTTTAAAAAGTCAAGCAAAGTAAATACCCCTTAATTGGGAAATGCATTTGATAGAAATAGAAAAAAAAAAAAAGGTCAAACATGTTGGTAATAAACAATTCAAGTCTCAAAATGATTCAAAAATGTTGAAAACTTCGGTTCCCTTCTTCTATTTGATTAATTCTGTTCCTCTCCTTCAATACTAGTTTTTTCTTTTGTTAACCAAGTAAGCTCAACCCATCTTTACAACATTTATTAGAATTCACTAGTCTAATAATCCTGTCAAACAATGAAATTATGTAAATCTACATGATTTAGTTTTAACTTTATGCGCAGTTCATGGGTCTAAACCAAAAAACCAAACTCACTGCCATCGAGTCTGTTCTGACTCATAGCTGCCCCTTCCTTGGGTTTCCAAGGCAGCTACGGAAGCAGACTGCCCAGTCTTCCCTCCGAGGAGTGGCTAGTGGGTTTGAACTGCCAGCCTTCTGGTTAGTAGTCAAAGACCTTAGGCACTATGCCACCAGAGCTCCTATTCTACTTTCTTGCTTGAGAACAATGCCCAGTTCATGGGTCTCCAGTTCATTAACTCCAACCTCTACTTTCTGATATTCAAGTTTCTGTCACATCCAAAGTATTCCATAATTCCTTAAAGCCAAGCCCTTACAAATTTTGTCAGCAAAATGAGATTCTTGAGTGCTCTTTAAGTCAGACTGAGTCTTAAGCTTCAATAAAGAATACAGAACCTTTATGTATATGAAAGTACATAAAGTGTAAAAAAAAAAAAACACTACTATTTCCTTCCTTCCTGAAGTGGTTTCAAAGAGTAGAATAGTAATCAGACTTCCCATGATTTTTATCATCCAAGGTTCATTAAGGTGAACAAGTGAAAACTAGGAATATTATTTTTATTGCCTTGTACCACCCACACCTAAGGATCTGTTTAATAAGCTTTATTCTGAAGAAATAAGAATGAGATTTTAGAGAAACGTAGTTGCAGTGTAAATGACAAGAAATGTTTAAGTCTCAGATACAGAAATTTGTCTCTATGCCCACTTCTACAATGCCAGTCATATCCTGTAACAAAAATTAAAATCTACACCAGGTTAGAATGTAGATAAACCTGTCAATTACATTCCTAGTTATTCATTCTAAAGTTTGAGCTGCTAATAACTTGAACTTAGAGAGATTCTCTATTACACCTCTTTGCCATTGTTTTCATCGTGATTTGGATTTACAGAGCAATCTTTCCATTCAACATTTCACACACACTGTTTCATGACAATGATTGCAATCCTCACAATGCAACAACAGCGCTCTTCCCACCTCCTCCCTGTGGTTACCTTTTCCCTGTATCTTTTTTCCTTATGCTTTATTGCCTTCTGAGCTTTCTCCCTGATGTCACTGTTTAGCTCATAAGCCTGTCCACTGTTTGACTGAGTGTTAAGGCTAGGGAATGAGTTCAATTCCAGGCCCTAAGATTCTCTATCATATCTGACATTTTCACAGAGGCAAGCCCATCTTCAATCATCAATTTAGCTCAAAAGTTTTTAAGTTTTTATTAAGAACTACTCCAATTCTCTTATGTTAACATTAAATCGTAAGTGAATTACTGTGAAAATAGGTATAGCAATCTGAAAATGGTAAGCAGCATCATCTGATGATTAAGGGGAAAAAAAGGCTCAAATTCTCTTGAAACTGAAGGCTATTAAGGTCCTGGCCTTTATTGGGAGCTGGGCCAAAATCTATTTAAAAGTGGAGTAAGCCTTTCTCTTGCCCATATATAAGAGACCTTATATATGGGCAAGAGAACTCCACCTTTAATGGAAAACGCTGAAGGAAACTCAGACTCTCAGAGACTGTTTTCCGTGTCTCAAAACCAAACTCACTGCCATGGAATCAATGACTCTCAGCAACCAACCCCTCCTTGGGTTTCCAAGGTGGTAGCTCTACAGAAGATTGCCAAGTCTTCTTTCCAAGAAGTGGCTGGTGGGTTTGAACCGCCAGCCTTCTGGTTAGCTCAGAGGCCTTACATAGTATGCCACCAGAGCTCCCTATCTATGTATACTTATTACAAACAGAAGCAGAAAATAAGAAACTACAGCATGTTTCTTTTGTGCATTTCATCAAGTCTTTCATCCCCCTTACCCTAGGCACATAGGATAATCACATTTTACTCATACCACATTAATTTCTGGTCCAGAAAAGGGAGAGGGAGGGAATTTAAGATGGTTGCAGCATGGTTTAGGGGATGAAAACTCCTACTAGAGAACAATCATAAATATCCTGAGATTAGGAACTTCAGGGTACTATCTTATAATTTCTTTTATTATTATCCCATAAAACCTAAACTTGTCTGTTTACCTAGAGAAAATCAGATGCAACTGCCATAAGACTAAATTTATATGTAAATTATTTCCTGTATTTCTTCAGAGAATTTTAAAGACTAAGTGGCACTAGAAGGCAGCACTAAGTTTGTAATTTTGTTAGAGATAATATTCTTGATTCCAAAGTTTTTACTATTCAATCTGCCAATTTCTAGACAGCAGTGTCTCAGTACCCTTTTAGTATAATATAAACAAATTTGCTTTGCCTACTTTTAGCAACGTCACCTGGTCTAGGTTGTTTTCCTTCACCAAATTTCTACTCCTATTTTGGCCCTTTAGGTCTCCTGTCTTTTTTGGAATTCTTTTCCATACTACTATCCGATTATACTCCATTTCCCCTGGCCACCTTCTTGATGCTCTCCCACCTGAGAATTCCTACAGCTTTCACCAACTATCTCTCTCTGTCCCCTGCAGAAGGGCCAACAATGAACTGTCCCTATGTCAACAAAAAGAACAGTGTTACTAATTTGCTGCATACCCAACACTTTTTTATTGAAAAAATTTAGACATTATCTCAAGTTTAAAATTTAATCATACAAACTTCTAGCATAAGAAAGTTGTATCTGGTACTTTTAGGACACTGCAGACCAGAAAAAAACAAAGTTGGCCATCTTAAGGAAAACAAAGACTAAATGGACCATGTGAGCCACAGCCTCCACTAACCTGAGACCAGAAAAACCAAATGATGCCTGGTTAACACTACCAGTTGCTCTAATCAGAATCACAACAAAAGGTCCTGGACAGAAAGCAAGAATAAGAAATATAGAACAAAAGTCAAAATCATAAAAAAGACCATACATACTTGGTGATCTGATAAAGACTAGTAGAACCCTTGAGAGTATAGCTCTTAGATACCCTTCAAAGCTTGAACGGGGTGGAACCCACCCCCATAACTTACCTTTCAGCCATATAGACCTAAGAACTTAACAATAACACCCATGAGGGCCTTACTCCTCAGGACTATCAACCATATAAAAGGCACATTTGCCCACAAAGCTCATTAGGCAGGAAGTGGCAAGAAAGAAGGACAAAGAGGAAATAGGAAGAGTGCTGTTACACAGACGGGATTGCATCTAAGGTAACTACAACTAATGTCATGAAACAAAATGTGTATTAATTGTTGTGTGGAAAATTAATATGCTCTGTAAATTTCCACCCAAATCCCAATAAAACATTCAAAGAAAAACAAGTAATTGCTGCCTAAAAAAATAAAACTAAATAGAAACTTAAGATACTGTAAATATGGGGGAATGGCAACTCAACTCCAAGAACCAAAATAAATGATAGATGCATCAAATTTTTAATAAAATGTAAAAATTACATAAGCTAAAGGAAAACAACCAGTTATCAACTAAGAATTGTCAAAGATTTTATAAATCAACAGTCTCAGTTAAAAAAAAAAAAGTGTAACATTAAAGAATGACAAGGGCATCTACCTGGAAGGGGATCTATGCAGGAGATCCTTGATAGAGAGGGAGAACAATGTGGAACAAAACTCAAAATCATTTGGAGAAAAAAAAAAAGGTGGGGACCAGGTTTGCTGGTCCAATAGAGCCTGGTGGAACCCCTGAGACTATGGCCCCTAGCTGCCCTTCAGGTCTGGAATTGAACCCATACCTGCGGTTTCCAGCCAAACAAAAGATAGGCATGAGCTGAACATTTACCTCAAGTAGATACTCTCCTTGAAGAGAACAATCATGGGAGAAAGAAGGGCTGCTTATACACAGGGAGACAGCTCAGGGGGCAGGAGTCTATGGAGGGATGGACACGAGGAAGAGGTAACTATGGGGAGGAAGTAGGAAGGGAGCTGTTGCATTGTGGTAAACTGTGGCCAAGTCGTGAGACAAAGTGTATGTGAACTGCTGTATGGAAAGTGAATTTGCTCTGTAAATCTTCACCCAAATCACAATAAAAAAATAATTTTAAAAAAATGGAACTTACACAAATAAAATGTTTTAAGAAAAGCATATTAAAATCAGAAGATTTAAAGATACAATTTTTAAAAGTAGAAGATTATTGAACATCAAAATGTTTTACACACATCAATTAATTCAGATATGCATCATGAATGTATGATAAAACCATGGAATAAGTTTGCTGGGTGAGGAATAGGATTTTTAAGTATCACCAATGATTATCCACTAATTAAAGAAAATATATTTACTTAAATAATAATAAAGTGGTTTTTTTGTAAACCCTATAAGCAACCCCCTTCTTTTGTATGCTAAAGTCATTATTTACATGGTCATGTTATATGAGAAAAAACACAGTAATCTAACTTTACAATGAAAACCTAGAAGTCTCCACCTAAACTAAGTGATCAAACCTAGAACCAGTAACTTTAAGAGAACCTGACATTTCAAATCTCCTAATGTGTCTTAAAAAGAGCTCTGGTGGTACAGTTCAGTGCTAACCAAAAAATCAGTGGTTCAAATCAACCAGCCACTCCACAGAACATGACACAGTCTGCTTCCATAAAGATTTACAGCCTTGGAAAACCAATGAGTCATGAATCAGAACTGACTCGATGACTAAAATTTTAATGTCTTAAAAGATTTCAGTCATAAAGCCGCTATTAAAGATATTAAGTAGTAAGGGGCCCTAGTGGCGTAATGGTCAAGGTATCTGGCTACAAACCAAAAGACTGGTGGTTTGAACCACTCAGCCACGCCATAGGTGAATGATGAGCAGTCTGTTTCCACAAAGTTCACTGACTTGGGAACCCTATGGTGTTCTACTCTGTGCAAGGGTCACTGTTGTTGTTGTTACGTGTCATCAAGTTAGACCTGACTCATAGCGACCCCTCCTCGGGTTTCCAAGGCAGTATCACTACGGAAGTAGATGGCCCAACCTTCCTTCCGAGAAGTGGTTGGTGGGTTTGAACCGCCAGCCTTCTCGTTAGCAAATGACTTAGGCACTATGCTACCAGAAATGACTCAACGGCAGTGGGTTATCTTGACAGTTTCAATTCTTATTGAATCTATGCAAGGGGAAATAATTTCAAATTTGAAGGACATTATATAACTGGTCGGGCCTCCCTGAAGTAACCTTCTCTGTACCCTGAATTGGGGGAAAATAAACAATTTTTGGGGGGACAACTGGAGAATTTTAGTATGGAGGGTGTACTAGATGCTATTATTGAATTAATGTTTACTTTTGATGGTGTGATTAGTATTTTGGTAATACACTGTTGTTAGGTAAAACGTCAACTTGGTTCTAACTTATAACAATCCTATGTACAACAAAATGTAGCACTGCAGTGATATATCATCCACACAAGCAGTGCTATGCTTCAATCCATCTTGTTGAGAGTCTTCCCCTTTTTCGCTGACCCTCTACTTTACCCAGAACGGTATCCTTCTCCAGGGATTGGTACCCTCTGACAACACAACCGAAGTATGAGACTATCTAGATATTCTCACTTCTAAGGAACATTCTGGCTGTACTTCCTCCAAGACAGATTGCTCATGCTCCTAGCAGTCCTTGGTACCTTCAATATTCGTCAACACAATTCAAAAGCATCAATTCTTCTATGGTCTTACTTTTCCACTGTCCAGCTCTCACATGCATTAGACTACTGAAGAGACCATGGCTTGGATTACACACACGTTAGTATGCAAAGTGACATCTCTGTTCATAACCACTGTAAAGAGGTCTTCTGCAGATTTGCCCAGTGCAATGTCTTATGATTTCTCAACTGTTGGTTCCATGAGCACTGATTCTGTATACAAGTAAAAAGAAATCCTTAACAAACTTCAATCTTTTCTCTATTTATCATGATGTGGCTTATTGGTACAGTTGTGAGGATTTTTGTTTTATGTTGAGGTGTAATCCATACTGAAGGCTGTAGCCTTTGATCTTCATCAATAGGTGCTTCAAGTCCTCTTTGCTTTTAGCAAGCAAGGTAGTGTCATCTGCATACCAGTTGTTAACGAGCCTTCCTCTGCTCCTGATGCTGTGTTCTTCATGTTATTTGAATTCTGATTATTTGCTCAACATACAGATTGAGTGAGTATGGTCAAAGGATATAATCTTGATGCACACCTCTCCTAATTTTAAACAAGGCAATATTCCTTTGTTCTGTTCATATGACTGCCTCTTGGTCTTAGGAAAAGCATTATGTTGATGTTCCTAAGTGAATATCATGTTACAACTTCCAAATTATTCCATCAAGAGTGTATAGGGAGCAAACATGGCAATCATACTACCAGAATGGGAACAGGGAAGTGGAAACTAGAATAAGGCATTTTATCTGTTCAAGGTAATTTAAATTTTTCTTATATAGCAAATGAAAAACTGACACCTACAAGGATTTGAAATATTCTTCCTGGTTACATCACAGCTGAACAGCGTTCAGAACAAATTTCAATTAGTAAAATGCGTGTGTACCAAAACTATAACCAGAATGGGAAGAATCACTAGTTGATGACCTGCTAGAAACTTTATCTCCCTCCTAGAAAACAATGGAAACAAGTATTGCTGAACAGCAACCAAATCTCTTTACTGGCACAGTTCGAAACAGTGGTGCCCAGCTCAGACTGAGGCCAACTGCATTGGTTTGAATGTGTCATTATCCACAGTTCTCGCAATAATCCCAAGTTATTCATCAGGCTCCTGAAAGGGCTCACTGTTTCTCCTGAGACTCCTATTCCAGGGTTTTGACCTGCAATTTTTTCCGTTCCAGTTATTGTCCCAGTATACCAACATTTTACAAAATCAAGGTTGTTCACATTTTGCTACACTGGGCACTACTGAACTTTTATACCAGGTCACATACTTTAGCAGGTCCCCAAAGAATAGCAAAATTGCTTTTGTTTTTATTGTTTCTCCCCGTCACATTTGATAAAGACTGATCAACTAGTGAGGGTCGAGTAGAAAATGAGTACTTCCACTGTTTTAACTTGTTATTACAGAGTACATGTTTCTGCAGGCTCTTATAAAAATTCTTAATAAAAAATAAGTGTCAAGCAAATGGCAAGTATATATATTTGTATTATTTAAGCAAATAGAATTGTTCTCAGTTTATCCTATGTTTGGAATTAAAAAGAGAAAACAACCACCTTCTAAGTTTTATATATTCCTGTGACAAAATATTTTGCTTTTTGTACCTCCCTGTGACACCAATGTAACAAAATCATGTTGTAGAATACTTAAAACTGAAAATGTTTATACTATAAAGGCTTAAAATGACATATAATAATATATTGACTGCTAACCAGAAGGCTGGCGGTTCAAACCCACCAGCCACTCCTCGGAAGGAAGGTTGGGCAATCCTACTTCCGTAGTGATACTGCCACGGAAACCCAAGGAGGGGTCGCTATGAGTCAGGGCTGACTCGACGGCACATAACAACAACAACAATATATTTTACATTATCAGTAAATTATAAAGAAGTGGCTAAAACACCAAAATGTTAACAGCAATTATTTTTGAGTGCCAATGTTGTATTTTGTTTCTTTCAAGTTTTCTTTATTAAGTACGTGTTCCTGTTAAAGTATAATGGGGTAATATAATGCTCAAACTAAAAAATTAAGTCTGAAAGAATGTATTTCTGTAACTTCAACAATTAAATCATCTCATCCTCATTGCTCCCCAAACTCCCCACAGGATGCTTAAATTTCGTCTACAATATTCTTGATCACTCACCAGCAAAAAAGCTTCTGAATTACCAAAGTCTGGGCACTGACACAACAAAAAAAAAAAGACACTCAATTCTAAAAATTAATTTAACTGTTCTGGGTTGCTTTCCTTAGCCAATGTCTTTAATGTCCATTCAACGGTAATCTAATTAAACAATTTTTGTTCTTGGACTTAAAACATCTTGCTCAAACTGTTCCCAAGCCTATTATCATAAATTAGGAAGTGATACCTTATAACAAGTATAATGTAATCTTCCAATGTCCTTTTCAACACTGTAGTCCAAATTTAGATACTCTCAGAAAACTAAGAGTGGTATATCCTCTGGATTCTACCCAGATGCTACTATTTCTAACACTAGCATTATCAATACATGAAAAATTCACTGCTAAATAAGTCCTAATACTTAGTCATTGGTTGCAATATAATGCTAGCCTCCTGTTGTAACTTTTTTGTTGGGTTTATGTCAAGTGAAGAGTTTTATGTTCATTATTTCATTTTTTGGTATCTAATTTATCATCGCAATAGTTCCATCCTGAACAAAATTTTAGACTTATGTTGTATCAAGTATTAACAACCCCTTCCAAATATGTCTTTTACTGATGAACATATCATGAGGAGTCATTAAAAAAAATTAATAAAATCAAAATAATTTTTCAATGGCAAGAGCTTATCTCACGCTATATTCCAATTTTGGAATAATGATAACCAGTAAAGCCAATCTCAACTGAGAAGCCATTCTGTCTAATTTCTGTACCCTGAAAAGCTTCCCACTAGTTGTGTTTTGGGCAGAATCCAAGTTAATAACTTAAAAAATGTAAGTAAGTAACTGAAACAATAGATACCAACATATGTTTCTCCACAAATTCAAGCCATGTCCACCAAACTTCATTTAAAATAGTAAGTTAGACTCTAACTCTGAGATGGGAACTTCCCAAAAATAGAACATATAAACGTATCTCACCTCAAATACACTATAAATGAAAAACTGAGGAAATGTTTGCAATACGTATTTGGCCACAATTCAAGTCCCTAGTACACTATATAAAATTTTATGAAAATAGGCTGACGGTTCAAAACCACCAGCCACTCCTCAGAAGAAGGTGGGGCAATCTACTTCCATAGTGATACTAGCTCGGAAACCCATGGAGGGGTCGCTGTGAGTCGGGGCAAACTCCATGGCACGTAACAACAACAACGAAGACGATTAAGAGCTCAGAGGCTTTGGGGTCAGACATACTTGTTTCAACTTCAAGCTTAACCACATACTAGTGATTCCCTTCAGGAATTATCTTTCTTTAAGAACCATCATTGTTCACCTGTAAAATGAGTATGTTGGTAGGACTTATCTCATAGAATAGTTGCAAGACTCAAGGCAGGTACAGTAAGCACTGAATATGATGTCTGCCACATAGTAAATTGCTATTATCATTTCTGATTACTGGAACACAACAAAATATGAACAAACAAGTATTATTAAAGATTAAATCTATGAAGAGAAAAAAAAAATCAACATCACAATAAAGGATATAGAAATTAAACTAACTGCCATGTTTCATCTATCAACCAGGCAAAAACATTTTTAATTGTAGTATCTATTGTAGGCAAGGGTTAACTGTCATTTTTATACCTTTGATAATACGAATTGGTAATGTATTTCCAAAGGACAAGTGTACTATTTTATTATTAAAAGTCTTAAAACTGCCTATTCCCGAAAAAAAAAAAAAAAGAAGGTGGGGACCAGGTTTGCTGGTCCAATAGAGCCTGGTGAAACCACTGAGACTATGGCCCCTAGCTGCCCTTCAGGTCTGGGATTGAACCCACACCTGTGGTTTCCAGCCAACAAAGAACAGGCAAGTGAGTTAAACATTTACCTCAAGTAGACACACACCCTGGAGAGAACAATCATGGGAGAAGGAAGGGCTGCTTATGCACAGGGAGACAGCTCAGGGCGCAGAAGAGTATGGAGGGATGGACACTGGGAAGAGGTAACTATGGGGAGGAAGTGGGAGGGGAGCTACTGCATTGTAAATTTTGGTCAATGACATGAGACAAAGTATATGTGAACTGCTGTATGAAAAGTGAATTTACTCTGTAAATCTTCACCCAAATCAAAAAAACCTGCCTATTCCCTGACCCAAATTCCTTGTTTTTAAGAATTTATCAGAAGGAAACAAGAATATGCACAAAGTACCAGTGAAAAATTATAAAACAAATCTTTATGAGACTGGGCAAAGAAACTTCAATACACTAACCCAATGGCATACAAGCAACAATAATTTTTAAATGACACCGTGGTCACACTGAGAAATGTTCAAGATATGTTAAGGAGCCTACCTGTATTTACAAATCATCTAGAAGATTATACTCTAAAATGTTAGGAGGTTACCTCAAGAAGGAGTGTCTTTTTGTTTGTATATATTTCCCAATTTTTCTTTATGAAAAGATAACTAAACACTACTTTTGAGATTTAATGATTACGAGATACAGATGACCTACAGTCAACAAAGTATTTCTATACATCCCTAAGCAGAAGTTGGAAGTTCTGAACTATATAAATGCAAGGAATCTCTAGAGTGAAACTCTAAAATTTTCATTGAATATTATATTCCATACTTTAAGGTCTCATTCATTCATTCAGAGTTCCATTTGACAGATATTTCTCTACATTCTCAGCATTCAGCGTCAACTGAGCTATCACTAGAAGTTAGTGGTTTGTTCCATCAGACTCAAAATAGTAGTAATGACTTAAAAATACCATTTTAGACTGTCATATTCTTAACTAGAGTAACCCCTAGTTTCTACACTGTAAAACTACCCATAAGCTGTTTAAAACCACATTTATTGACTCTGGGAAAGAAATTCCTATACTTACAAGTATCAAACAAGCATTGTTGTTGGGTGCTGTCAAGTCAATTTTCAACTCAGCAATCCCATGTGACAATGGCTTAGAACTGCTCCATAGGGTTTTCTTGGCTGCAATTTTTATAGCCACATATCATGATGTCTTTCTCCCAAAGAGCAATTGGCAATTAGATGGTTTAGAACTGCCGACTATTGGTTAGTAGCCAACCACTTAATTGTTGCACCACCAGGGGTCATAAATAAGCATTGTTGTTGTTGTTGTTGTGTGCAGTCAAGTCGGACCCAACTCATAGCGACCCCTCCTTGGGTTTCCGAGGCAGTATCACTACGGAAGTAGATCGTCCCACCTTCCTTCCAAGGAGTGGCTGGTGAGTTTGAACAGCCAGTCTTCTGGTTAGCAGTCAAGTGCCTTAGGTACTATGCTACCAGAGCTCCCAAATAAGCATTAGAAATGCTTTAAGTAATACTCAAAGTCATCATTTCAAAACTACTTCAGGAACTCAGTAAATTTCAACTGGGAACCAAAATAAGGGCATGTGTAATATACAAAAATAATGAATAAAGAAAAAAATTCTATTTCTAATATAATTGAGAATCTATGTGAATAAGAAACAAAATGGTTACTGTGAAATCCTCTACAGGAAGATGTAGGGGTTAATTATCGGTAAGTGCAATTTCCTTTCAAATGGTTCACCAGAATATATTCAAAGAAAAAGTAAACGTGGCAATCTAGGTGAAAATTTTATAAATCTAGATGGAAAGAAGAGAAATTCATTATACTTTTCTGTATTATGCATGAACATGCTTTAAAAAGGTAGGGAAAAGAAAAAAAAGATTGTATATCTACTATAGGTAGAGTTCTACGCAGATCTGCAAAATGTTGTTTTATGACTGTGTGTGAATCTTTTTATCAGATATCATTTATCACCAAGAAGTATAGGCTGGTCATGTTACATCAGGTACACTGATTGCATTAAGAGCTCAGATAATTCAAAATGCACGTATTTCATGTACTTCTGATTATTGGTTTAAGTGGTCTCACCATTTATCCAGCCTGCCTGTTTCTGAAATTATTCTTGTCTTATTTTTAATTTGATGATGTAATTATTTCAGATTTTACACATAAAATGGTCAATTTTTAAACTACAGTGATTTGGCTTTTATTTCAAATTTACATAAAATGTGGACATACAGTCATCTTCAACATTCCTTACAAACATTAAGAACATTCTTGTCAGAAAGTCCACTAAATATTTAATTCCCAAGCATGGCATATGAAAGGACTGAAAGTTGTCTAGACTAGTACTTTTCCTTAATGTACATCAATCATCAGGGTAAGGTATGAGATTCCATGTTTCTAGTAAGCACCTTGATAATGATGCTGCTGAAACACACAGACTATATTCTCCTATCACACTCACTCACTGCCATGGAGTTGGACCTGACTCATAGCAACCCCTCCTTGGGTTTCCAAGGAGGTATCACTATAAAATTAGATGGCCTGATCTTCCTTCCAAGGAGTGGCTGATGGATTTGAACTGAACCACAAGCCTTCAGATTAGCATTCAAATGCCTTAGGCACTACACCACCAGAGCTCCCACAGAAGGGGTCAAAAACACTTATTCACAAGACTTCCCTTCCTATTATTCTTGTAGAAAGCTTCAATTGTATTACTGACCTCAAACTAAACATCTGAGTCTACCATGATCTATAAAGTCCCTTAAAAAGACTCTTGGTGTCAATGTGTTTTAAAAAAAAAAAAAAAAAAAATCATGACTTGTTATAGAATACCCATGATGCAATCAGGGAAATATTCAAATATCAAATCAAATGTATTAACATGTCTGCAGTGAAATATACAATTAGTCTCTAAATGTAACACACAGACTATAAATAACCTTATGTAAATTGATGTCAGGTTTTATAGCTGAGTCTGGGTCAAACTAAAAATGGATGTATTTTTACAATTCAATTCAAAGACTCACCAAACACTTCTGATAGGGAATGAAACAAATTAAATCAAGGATAACCCTGAAATAGGCGCTCTGGTGGCATTAGTAGTTAAGGCATTTGGCTGCTAATCAAAAGGTCAGTGGTCCGAACCCACCAGATGCTACATGGGAAAAGTGAGGCAGTCTGCTTCAGTGAAGATTTATAGCTTGGAAACCCTATGAGGCAGTTCTGGCAGTCAGAATCGATCAATGGTAGTGGGTTTGGTTTAACTCTGAAATATTACATATAAGTCAAAGATCCAAATGAATTCACAAAACCAGAAATAAGTATTACTAGTCACTCTTTCACTGCCAGTAAGTAAATTGTCATCTTCTAGGAAAACAATATCAATTTATAAGTCTTTAAAACACACATACCCTTAAACAAGTATACTTCTGGGGCATTTCAATAAGGGTATCTGGCAAAATATTAGTGTAAGATTGTTTTAAAATTCTGTTTATAAAAGAAAAAAAAATCAGGAAAAACCCTAATGGCCCAACAATAAAGTATTAGTTAAATAAACTATACAACTATACAATGAAGTTCCACAGTTATTAAAATTTTTAGACATCTCTACTTACTGACATAAGATGTTCTTTTTAAGTTAAAAAAAAATTAAGTGCATATCTGACATATTTGAAATAAGTATATATGGCTTACAAAGTCTTAAAGGACACTTCAAAGCATTTTTTTACTTATGTCTTTCTTTTTCTTTAGGCTCGTTTGCGTTTTCAAAATGTTCTTAAAAATCTACCAATCTTAATCACTTGACTACGGCCTTCCTTTTCAATTTCAATAAAACTACATTTAAAGTCCAGCAGAAATAGATGCGTAATCCCAACTAAGTCCACAAGTTTTCAGACAGTAACATGGAAAATTTTTTCTTTAGCGAGCATACTTTGTTATGTTATGTGCTGTCAAGTCAGACCTGACTCACAGTGACCCCTCCTTGGGTTTCCAAGGCGGGATCACTACGGAAGTAGATTGCCCAACCTTCCTTCAGAGGAATGGCTGTTGGATTTGAACCACCAGCCTTTTCTAGCCGTCAAGTGCCTTAAGCACTACACTACCAGAGCTCCTGAGCATACTTTACTACCTGAACTTTAACCAGTTTTAAAGTTAATATACCAAAGTCACTTAAGTGAAGATGACTACTATTTAAAAGATTAACGTAAGAAAAGAAACTGCATCATATGTATATCAAATGGTTTTACAAAGTTTTAGTAGGAGGGCTAGAGGAAAATTTGTTTTAATGTGCACTCAACAAAGCTATTTCTAAATGTTATTTGAGACTGGATGGAAAAATCCAAGACTGATTCAATAAAATCCTAAAGAGTTTTACTACTTTTGACTCAACTGTGGAGTCCCATTGTAACTGTTAAGTCAATTCCAATTCATGGCAACTTCATGTGTGCACATAAAACTAACTGTTCTGTAATTTTCAAGGTTATGACCTTTTAGATTGCCAGGTCTGTCTTCTGAAGCACTTCTGAATGGGTTCGAACCACCAACCTTTTGGCCAGTAATTGAAAACTTAACCATTTGTGCCACACAGAATCACCATACTTTAAACTAAATGCCAAACAGGAACAATATAAATTTTCAGATTTCTCTATAATTTGTTAAGGATACCGCTTACAAATAGCCCTGACTCTGTCTAAAGAGAAGGGGGGGAGGGGGAGAGTAATGGTCGTCCAATTTTTCCTTAGAACACTATCACAAGCAACATACCAACAGTTATGTTTAACTGCTAATTTGACTCATCTCAAAGGTGCTTGCTCTGGTGGTACGGTGATGAAAGCACTGGGATGTTAACCAAAAGGTTGAAGGTTTGAACCCACCAGCTGTTCCATGGGAAAAAAATGAAGCGGTGCGCTTCCTTAAAATATTTATGGCCTTGGCAAAAGGAAATATGCCCAACCATATATAAGGTTAGCAGATGGTATTTCCACATACGTATTTGGATGTACTGTAGGAATGTCCATATATATAAGTACAACTAACAAGGAGCAAAGTTATGGTAAATTCTTAGCCATAGCCAACCACCCTGAAGTGTAGTAAATTACTTAGTGTGGCTTTTCTACCCATAAGTCTTTGTAAACTCCAATGTGGGATTTTCTATGAGCAACTGAGGAGCTCCTGATTGCTGAAGTTGTCCACCTGGAGTATTTCTGTTGGGAGTGGCACAAAACAATGAGAGGTGCCCACTCTCTCTCACGTGCTTAGAGCTCTGATGCTATGATTGGCTAGTTTGACCACCCTGCTGGGCTTGAAAGGAAGCCTCCTAGAGGCAGAACTCTCTTGACTGCTGGTTGAGGAAAATGTGCTGCCCAAAGAGACACGGGCTCCTGAGACACGCATTGCTGGGAAAGAGACGCAAGAGACACGCATTGCTGAGTGAGACACCGAGGGACCAGCCCTGCTGGGAAAGAGACTGTGAGAGACTCTTGGCTGAGGGACGGTGGGCTGGGAGAGAGACTGAGCATTTTTCCTGAACTAGAATTGTAGCCTGTGGTGCTATAGCCCCATAATCTGTGAACTCTGTGTGGCCACTGCAGAGAATTATCGAACCCCGGAGAGAGGTGGTGGTGCTTTGGGAGGAACGGTTGGAGAAAGGGCTGGAGGGAGGCAGCATGTCTGGCCTGGCAGGAATAGGCCTTGCGCTATTGATGGTGATTCTGCCTTCCTCTTGTGGGGTTCTAGGTGGTCAGAACATGTGGCCTCCTTGCCCTTTTTGCACACCCTGATGAAAAGAGTAAATTAATCGGACCTGTGGGCTTGGGACCTTGGTCGCAGGGGACATCAAGCTAAACTGGTATAACATACTACAGAAAAACACTGTTCTATATCCTATTTGTTGAGTAGCAAGTAGGGTCTTAAAAGCATGCAAGCAGCCATCTAGATGCAACAATGGGTCTCTCCTCATCCAGAGCAAAGAAGAATGAAGAAAACTAAAGACGCATGGAAACAGTCCAAGGAACTAATGGACCATGTGAACCTCAGCCTCTACAACCATGAGACCAGAACTAGATGATGCCAAGCTACCAGTCAACCACTTAGAAAGGGATTAGTTCAAGAGATCCTAGACAGAATGGGAGAACATGATGTAACTAAACTCAAAATCCTAATAAAATGCCAGTTTACCTGTCTGATAGACCCTAGAGAGATCCCTGATACTATGAGTGACTATGACCCCCTAGTTACCCTTCAGATCTGGAATTGAATTCACTTCTGTGGCTCCCAGCCAAACAGAAAGGCATACAGGGTCAACATTTACATCTTAGAAGGATCAATCCTGGGAAACAGAAAGGCAGTATTTGCAAATGCAGATAGCTCAGGGGGGCAAGAATGCATAGGAAAGGGACTTCTGGGTAAGATGGAGGAATAGGCATACAAGCTACACAGACCTTCTTCAACAAAAGAAATCAACTGACAGAGATACACAAAATAATCCTGGAGCCCTGAGCTCTGAAAGGAAGTATACAGACGTGGATTAGGCACCAACTATTGGAAAAACCTGAACGAAAACAGTTGAGTATGGAGACGGTGGGAGTAGTGGACCATCAGCTACCATGAAAGAACCAACAGTCTGAGTATTTCTTTTCTTTTTTTTTTTATTAGGATTTGGGTGAAGATTTACAGAGTAAATTCACTTTTCATACAGCAGTTCACATATACTTTGTCTCATGTCATTGACCA
>NW_006921879.1:1444263-1469414 GCF_000298275.1 Orycteropus afer afer
TTGTTGGACATCTAGGTTGTTTCCAAGTTTTGGCTATTGTAAATAGTGCTGCGATGAACATCGGCGTGCATATATCTGTTCTTGTTATGGCAGTCTGAGTATTTCTGAGTGGTGCTAGGACCTGAGAATTGATCGGGAGATAAGCCCTAGATGCCATGGGCCGTGGGGATGACTGCACTGGTGGCCTGTGACTAGGAGGGGAAACAGGAAGAAGGGAGACAACCTGAGATGTGGACTTTTGGCTGTCCGGAGGGCACAGCCATTTAGAATGTTCACAAGCAACTGCCATTTTGGATGTTTAAAGTGACAACATTCTCATCCAGATTCCACAGACCTAAGAATAGGTTCCTTTGGCAAGGCCAGCAGGGACATACAAGAGGCTGACAATGGGAAAGGAGACAGGTGGAGTGTATAAAAGCTGCCAACTAGCGAACAGAGGAGCACAGCACAGTACCCTTCTTACATAGATAACATATGAAGAAAACAAAAATCGTGGGCAAGTCACTCCAACACGCTACCACCAATTAAATATAAACACAGAAAACGTCACTATGCCTCAGATACAACAGAGCATTACAGTCCACACAAAGAAGCAAGATAAAGCAGAAGAAACAAGGGTCCAGGATACAGGCCCAAAACACATCCCTGAAGAAGACACAGCACTGGAACTCTCTGATAAAGAATTCAAAATAATTACATTTAGGTATCTTCAAAAAACTGAGAGACAGTTCAAGGAAAACACTGACAAAATTGAGGAAAACACAGAGAATACCCACAAACATTTTTGAAAGACAAGTAAAGAAAATGACAAAATAAATGAATAATTAGAAATGGCACAAAATTTCCACACAAATATCCAGAAGATTAATACTAAATATTCACAAGTAGTTAACACACTGAACGGGCAAAGGAGAAGAACTGAATCAATGGAAGACAGAATTAGTGAGATTGAAGGCAAATACCTCAATACTTCTTTGGAAAGTGATCAATCAGAAAAAAGATCAAAACAAAATGAAGAAAGCCTAAGGTTCATGTGGGATACCATCAAAAGAAATAACCTACGTGTCATCGGAATTCCAGAACAGGAAGAGACAAATAAAGCCACAGAAAAAATTGTCCCAAGATCTGCTGGAAGAAAATTTTCCTGGTATGATGAAAGATGAGAATATATCCATTCAAGAAGTCCAAATAGACCCCAAAAGAAAATCATCAAACTCACCAAAACCAAAGACAAAGAATCCTGAAAGCAGCATGGGAAAAATGAAAAGTCACCTACAAGGGGCAACCAATTAAGACTAAGCTCGGATTTCTCAGCAGAAACCATCCAGGTGAGAAGACAATGGAATGGTATATACAAAACCCTGAAAGTGAAAAATTTCCAACTAACAATTATATACCCAGCAAAATTATCCCCTCCAGTATGATGGTGAAACATTTCCAAACAAGTAGAAACCATGTAAGAGATGCTAAAGGGAGTCTTTTGGACAGAGAACCAACACCACCAAACAATAACTGACCATTAATACACATGATGACATAACCCAGAAACCAACCCAGTTATGAAGTATCCAAAGTAAGCAAGCCTTCAAGATTGTAAAAAGGGAACCAGAGATATCAACTGACAAATGAGGACAACTACAAATCAAAAAGAGGGGAAAAAACTGTCACTGCAGAACTTCTAGATAGTAGGGAAGTCAAGATAACTATAAGATACAATGAACTGTTCTAAACATGGGAAGAAAACTATAAATCACAGGGTAACTGCAAAGAAAATGATAAAACCTTCACATCAAAATCAAAGAGGACCAGCACAAATATTTAGCAAGTACTAAAACAACAGCAATGAAAGAAGTGATAACATGCTTCATAAACAAAACGAGATCAGCACAGAAAATTACATGGAACAAAGAAATCAACACCATGAAATAGCAGATAACAAAATGACAGCAACAAATTCATACCTGTCGATAATTACATATCTGACAAAGGACTTACCTCTAAGTTATTTATAGAAAATTCCAAGGCCTCAACAGCAAAGGGATTAAAATGGGCAGAAGAAATGAATAGACACTTCACCAAGGAGGATCTTCAGGCAACCAGCAAATATAAGAAGAGATGCTAACGATCACTGGCCATCAGAGAGATGCAAATCAAAACAACGAGATACCATCTCACTCTAGCAGTGATGGCAAGGTTCAAGGGAGATATAAAATAACATATGCTGTCAAGGATGTGGAGAGACTGGAACTCTAATACACTGCTGGTGGGACTATCAAGAGATACCGTCATTGTGGAAAGCACTATAGTAATTCTTTAGAAAGCTGGAATTGGAGATACCATTTGACCCAGCAATCCCATTACTAGCTACATACCTAGAGAAGTGAGAGCCAGGACAGGAACAGATTAATGCACAGCCATGTTTATCGCAGCAATATTTACAATAACAAAAAGGTGCCCATCAAGGTAAGAATGGGTAACCAAACTATGGTACACACACACAATGGAATACTATGTAACATTAAAGAATAATGCAGAGTCAGGAAAACACTACATAATGTGGAAAAACTTGGAGGACATTATGCTGAGTGAAATAAATCAATCACAGAAGGACAAATATAGTATAGTTTGCTGTTGTGGAGGGTCAAGGAAAGGTTTTTATATGGAAGGAAACTTTGTTGGTTGGCAGGGGTGGGAGGGGAGGGAACAACTCTGCACTGACCCATTTCACTTTAGTTTTGTGTATTTCACTGTACATAAATTTTATTTCAATAAAATGCATTAAAAAATGCATAGCAAAGGACACAGGCAAGAAGTAGGAAGAGAGCTGTTACACTGTGGGGAATTGCAGTCGATGTCAAATGTGTATCAACTGCTGTATGGAAAATGAATTCACTCTGTAAACTTTCACCCAAAGCACAATAAAAAATTTAAAATTAAATAAAAAGATTTATAGCCTTGGAAACCCTGTTGGCAAATTCTAGTCTGTCTACAGGGTCGCTATGTGTTGGAACTGACTCAGTGGCAGTGTGTTTTGCTGTTCGTTTAACTCATTTCGTCACTGTCAACTACTTGTTTTTCAATTTAACTATCAACACTAATTATTAAAAGCCCCTACTACACAAGCTGGCAAATGTTATGCTATTTACACCTAGACATGGAATCAGAAAAAAAAGCTTAAGTGGATCTACAATAAGGAGTTTTAAGTATCCTTAATTAGAAGCAAAATACTACCACACTGCTCCTCTTAATATTTTAAGTCTTTAAGCCACAGAGCAAGTTTCCTTGCAATCCTCCTCAATCTTGCTCTGCGGCCCAGACTTAATGAACCACATATATCCTTTCAGACATTTTTCTGTGTGTTTACGTTTATTTAAGCACATTCAATCAACAAATTAATCAGCCTCCTACAATGACAAAGCTCCTATGGTACAGTAGCTAATGCGTTCAGCTGCTAATCCAAAAGTCGGCAATTCGATCCCACCAGACACTTCATAGGAGCTCTGGTAGCACAGTACCTAAGGCACTTGACTACTAACCAGAAGGCTGGCGGTTCAAACCTACCAGCCACTCCTCGGAAGGTTGGGCAATCTACTTCCATAGTGATACCACCTCAGAAACCCAAGGCAGGGTCGCTATGAGTCAGGGCTGACTGGAGGGCACATAACAACAGCCACTTCATGGGACAAAGATGAGGCAGTCCGCTTTCCTAAAGATTGAGAGCTTTAAAAACCTTATGGGGCAGTTCTCTCTGTTCTGCAGGGTTGCTGTGAGTAGGAATTAACTCAATGGCAGTGGGTTTGATCTTCTACCATGAGTCTGGCAACATTCTAGGAATTGTAAACCTAGTAGTAAACAAAAGAGAAAAAGCCCTGCATTGAAGCCTACACACTAATGGGAGGGGAGACACATTAATAAAGTTAATTAAAAAAAATCAGGTTCTATACTAGGTGAAAGAGTCCCTGGGTAGTGCAAGCAGTCAAGCACTCACTAGACTATCACCATTTTATTATTCTTTATTCTCTAGTAAGAAAGTAAGGCTATTTGTAAGAAATATCTGAAAAAATTATCTTAAAGGTTGGTGTTTAGAACACACCCACAGCACCTTGGAAAACATGCCTCGCAATCTGCTTCCAGAAGCTCACAGACTTGAAAATCCCTACAGAGCAGTTCTACTCAGCACACATGGGGTCGCTATGAGTCAAATTGTTTTAACAGCAACATAGTAGGTGAGCTAGCAGAAAGTGCTAGAGAAGAAAACTATAAAAAGCTACTTCAAGAAACTATAAAAGACCTAAATAAATGGAAAAACATCCCATGCTCATGGATAGGAAGACTGAACATTGTGAAAATGTCAGTTCTACCCAAAGCAATCTATACATTCAATGCAATCCCAATCCAGATCCCATCAACATTCTTTAGGGATATGGAAAAAATGATCACTAACTTTATATGGAAAGGAAAGAGACCTCGGATAAGCAAAGCACTACTGGAGAAGAAAAACACAGTAGGAGGTCTCACATTGCCGGATCTCAAAACCTACTATACAGCCACAGTAGTCAAAACTGCCTGGTATTGGTTCAATGACAGATACATAGACCAATGGAATAGAATTGAGAACCCAGATATAGATCCATCGACCTATAGTCAGCTGATCTTTGACAAAGGCCCCAAATCCATTAAATGGGGAAGAGAATGTTTGTTTAATAAATGGTGCTGGCAAAACTGGAGATCCATTTGCAGAAAAATGAAACAAGATCTGTACCTCACACCACACACAAAAACGAACTCCAGATGGATCAAAGACTTAAATGTGGAACCTAGAACTATACAGTTTCTCAAGGAAAATTTAGGGTCAAACTTAAGGGCCCTAATATTTGGTATAAATAGACTACCAAGCATAATTCAAAATGCACCAACAGCAGAAGAGAAGCCAGATGATTGGGACCTTCTAAAAATTAAATGTTTATGTGCTTCCAAAGACTTCTCCAAAAGAGTCAAAAGAGAACCTACAGATTGGGAAAAAATATTTGGTAATAACATATCTGACAAGGGACTTATCTCGAGAATTTATAGAACACTCCAACACCTCAATAACAAAAAGACAAACAATCCAATTAAAAAATGGGCAGAAGACATGAATAGACACTTCACCAAGGAGGATATTCAAGCGGCCAACAAACATATGAAGAAATGCTCACGATCATTAGCTATTAGAGAGATGCAAATCAAAACAACAATGAGATACCATCTTGCTCCAGCACTAGTAGCAAAGTTCAACAAGACAGAAAATAACAAATGCTGGCAAGGTTGTGGAGAGATTGGGACTCTCATACACTGCTGGTGGGACTGTAAAATGGTACAACCATTGTGGAAAGCAGTATGGCGATTCCTTCAAAAGTTGGAAATACAAATACCATTTGACCCAGCCATCCCATTACTAGGTATATACCCTAAAGAAGTGAGAGCCATAACAAGAACAGATATATGCACGCCGATGTTCATCGCAGCACTATTTACAATAGCCAAAACTTGGAAACAACCTAGATGTCCAACAACTGAGGAATGGATAACCAAACTTTGGTACATTCACACAATGGAATACTATGCAACGCTAAAGAATAATGTAGAATCTGCAGAACACCGCATAACGTGGATGAACTTGGAGGACATTATGCTGAGCGAAATAAGTCAGTCACAAAAGGACAAATATTGTATTAGTCCGTTATTGTAAAAGTTAAGGAAATGTTTATATATTGGAGGACATTTTCTTTGTTGGTTACCAGGGGTGGGAGGGAAGGGGAGGGAATGCTGTTAGATAGATAGAGATAAATATTGATTTGGGTGAAGAGAAGGGCAATGTACCAAATGTGAGTGACCAATATGGCAGCATCGAGGATGAGAAAGACAGAGAGAGTTACATGGGCATTACAAACAACAAATATGAACCCCTTTGTAAATACAATACTGAGTTGTTAATGAAAGCAAATATGGGTATAGGGACGGATAGATGGGTGAACAAGCTAAACAATTATGTATGTCTAAATGGAGAGTGTATCCAAGATCATATACAGGGTTGGCAGAAAATGGGCCTCTCGAAGAGTATGAAGAGATGGACACTGGGAGGAGGTAACTATGGGGAGGAAGTGGGAGGGGAGCTGCTGCATTGTAAATTTTGGTCAATGACATGAGACAAAGTATATGTGAACTGCTGTATGAAAAGTGAATTTACTCTGTAAATCTTCACCCAAATCCTAATAAAAAAAAAAAAAAAAAAGAAAGTGCTAGAGAGCAGTTAGGAGGAGGGCTGGAAGTACTGAGCTAAGACATCACTTAGATGGTCTCCTCTGAGTAGAAATCTAAAGATTCATGAAATTAACCTTATGATTATATAGGGGGTGTAATTCCAAGCACTGAGGTAACAGCATATCTATTGTGTTCAAGACATAGTAAGTCAAATAATGTGTGTATAGTCACATATACATGTGTATAAGGATACAGATACAGATATACAGGTAGGTACAGGCGTATACATGTTTATACAGACATAAGTATATGTAGATGTGTGTGCAGGCTCATTTATGCACAGAAAGCACAGTAACACATAGTTCTCAGACTTAACACTTGCAAAATTAGTTTTCTGTTTGAAGGTTTAGGACCTTAGTCTGATGGGTCAACTAAGGCAATTGGCATAATTGAGTTCACAAAGTTCATGTTTGGCATCCCAGTGAAGTGAGTTGTTGTTATGTGCCGTGGAGTCAGACCTAACTCTTGGCAACCCCTCCTTGGGTTTCCAAGGCAGTATCATTATGGAAGCAGATTTCCCAACCTTCCTTTAGAGGAGTGGCTGGTGAGTTTGAACCAGCAGCCTTCTGGTTAACAGTCAAGTACCTTAGGGACTATGCTACCAGAGCACCATCAAGGATTTTAAAAGCTTGCAAGCAGCCATCTATTGGTCTCTATTCCTCAGGAGCAAAAAAAGAGTAAGAAAGAAATCAAAGTCTCAGAAAAGCAACTAGTCTACAGGGCTATTAGCCTACTCAAGACATACCTCATCAACCCTAAGATCAGAAAAACTACATGGTACCCAGCTACCACTACTGATGGTTCTGATCAAGGCCACAATACATGGACCCTGATAAAAGGAGAGAAAAACAAAGAACAGAATATAAGCTAGAAGTCCAGACTTACTGAACCAGTTGAGACCTGAAGACTCCTTGAGACTACCAATAAGCTTTAAACCCTGAACCAAAACTATCCTGGGATCATCTTCTCGTGAAGTAACAAGAGTGACACAAAATAAAAGATACTACCTGTAAGAACAGCACTCTACTTTAAAAAAAAAAAAATCTATATGAGAAAAAGGTCAACACTTTCTCTAAAGCAAAGATGAATGAGAAGGGGTAAAGGAAACTAGAGAACTGGAAATGTCACTCAACAATTTGTAAACATTTGTCAAATGGGAACCTGACTTACTGTGTAGACTTTCACCAAAAACACAATACAGCATTTTAAAAAAGGTACAGAAGTAAAGAGACCAGTGTGGCTAGAGCAGAGTACACCTACAGAAAGGGAGAAATAAGGCTCAACAGATCACACAGGGTTTTGTAAATCACAGTAAAATATTGACACAACACTGAAATAAGCAGTCATTAGGTGAGTTAAGTGGTAACTCAAGCAGTATTATTTTTCAAGCATTATATTTTAACAGGATCAATCTAGCTACTACGATGAGAACAGACTGCATGGTTAGAGGCAAAGAAAAGGTGATTTATTGCAATAATGCAAGAGCGATGATAATTTTCCAACAGGACAAAGGCAAGATGTAAGAAAGAAAAAGGTCAAAGATGGTTAACCAGTGTCTTTTGCCTCAACAACACAAACACTGGAGTTTTATGAACTGAAAAGAGCAGTGGTAGAGAATAAACTGGTTTGAATAGCAGGAAGTCAGGTTTTTACTTTAAACTGATACATTTACTTAGCATTCGAGGGAACTGTGAAGAAGTAAATGGATAGGAAGGTATGTCATTCAGGAAGAGAAGTCCAGGCTAGTGATGTTAAGTGTGAGAGTCATCAGCTGATAGCTGACATATAAAATCATCTATGAATTGAACAGCCCAGAAGCAAGCATGAGCAGAAAAGAAAAGGAGAATGACCAGACTATAGGGCACTCCAACAGAAGTAGAGGTAGGAATAGCCAGAACCACAGAAGAAAAGCATGGAAGTGAAAAAAATTTTTAGGAGCGCTTGACTGGCTAAATGACATCAATTAAGTCAAGGGGGGTGAGTACTGAAAAAGAGCTATTAGAGTTAAAAACCCATCCCTCTGGGTGAGGTTTAAAATAAAATAAAATAAACCTGTAACTAAGAATTATCTCACTTTTTTTTAATTAAAATTATTTTTAAAATGTACTTCCCTAAAGAATGCTGTTATCCTCTAAGACCATAAAGTTACAACACAAAGCTACATCTAAATAATTTACTACCTTGGGCAGTAACACTTTATGACACTTTTAATTTTTTTGAGTTCAAAGTCAAAATACATAGCCATATTTTGTTTAAACAACTCTTAAAAATGTCAGTCCAGAATGTTTTTTTTTTTTTTTTGGTACTTGAACCAAGATTTCTTTTTTGTAGAATATTTAATATGTCCTGGTGATTAAAACTATCTAGTAGGATTAGTATTTCAAATCTGCAGGCTTATTAACCAGTTCCCATCAATCATTTCTGACTTATGGGTACCCCATGTGTGTTAGAGTATAACTGTGCTCCACAGGGTTTTTTCAATATCCAATATTTCTAAGACTCCCAGGCCTTTCTTTTAACGCATCTCCAGTGAACCTGAAACTCCAACACTTCAGTCAGCAGCCCAGTACCTAAATGAGTTGAATCCAGGCTCCACCACTTACTAAGTATGTCTAACTCTGGGCAATTAATTAAAGTCCATGCTTCAAGCACTCCATCTGTCAGTTTGTTGTACTGTGGTGGCTTTTGTGTTGCTGTGATGCTGGAAGCCATGCCACCAGTATTTCAAGTATCAGCAGGATCACCCACAGTGGACAGGTTTCAGCAGAGGTTCCAGACTAAGACAGACTAACGAGAAGAAGGAAGTGGCAATCCACTTTGAAAAAATTGGCCACTGAAAACCTTATGATAGTGTTTTACAGCAGTAAAACATTATCTGATATAGTATCTGAAAAGGCAGTGCTTCATTCTATTGTACAGTCACTGAGTCAGAACAGACTCCACAGCACGTAACATGATTGAATATTCTCATCTCTAAACTGTGAATAGCAGCATGCACTCAATAGTATAGTGCTAAGTTCACACAAGTTAAAAACTTTTTAATAGTAACAGGCATGTAGTAAAGTGTTCAGATTACTACTGAAAGAAATGCTGATTCTACTTCATTTTCCCTTTCAAACCAGAAAGCAGTAGTATTATGTCTGACCTAATACGGGTGGGTGGTCAAAGAAAATAACCAGCAATTTCCTAGAATTGTTTCATGTTTTCCAAATTAAAACTAATTTTGAAATTTATTCTTCCCTAAAAGAATGCCATCCTATTCAAAAACTGTAAAATTATACCACAAAGCAAGTTTTCATCTCATCTACCCTCTTCAGATTAATTATATTTGATTATTAATAAATGCCACTCCTCAGAAGGAAGATGGGGCAATCTACTTCCGTAGTGATACTGCCTCGGAAACCCAAGGAGGGGTCGCTATGAGTCGGGTCTGACTCTATGGCACATAACAACATCATTAATAAATGCAAAGAAAAATTGTATGAAAATCCAGGGCAAGTACTCTCAGGCCTAGAATTACTGCTTTCTACAAGAGATTGAGAGATAGTGGCCTATTCCAGTGTTTCCTAACTTTATCACCTACCTTCCACTCTTGGTCCTCATTATCATTCCCCACATAGCATCTAGAGGGAAATTTTCTGAGAAAAAATCAGATTCCTCTGTTCTCAAAAGTTCAGGTCTCCCAATTGTGCCCCAAATCATCTAAATCTTAAACATGGCCCTATAAGGTCCTATACTATGAATGCTTGATCCTTGTTCTACCATTCCATCTATTCTATGTACAAACTTGGTAACTATTCACCTGTATGTAGGCCAAGTTTGGTTTTTTCCCTCCTCCTCTGTGCTTTCACATGCTATTCCACTTTTAGATCAACTTCACTATCAGTTTGTCCCCATTCTCCATATTCTAAATTTGGTTCCCTTTCTTACAGCACCCTGTTCTTTCCTTTCATGGATCCAAATTATCAAAATCCTGTCTGTTTACAGTGTTTCATCCTCAATGGTCTATAAAAAGTCTAAGAGGTCAGTGGACAATCACTATTTTGTACATTCCTATATATCCAAGCCTAATTGTGATTTTCAGAGTAATCACTGAAATATTTAATCAATAAACATTTCTACTTAAATGTTTCACAAGCACCTCAAAGTTCAGTGTTTTAAAAGTCATTTCTCCTACTCTACCTCTCCATCATAACCTACTCCATTCTTTGACATTCCTTAATGACTCCTTATACACCTTTATCACCAATGAACCCTTATCAAATCCACGTAAATCACATCCACCCCCTCCAATCCCATTACCACTACTTTTGTTGAGGTCAGATGACTATTCCCCTGGATTGTAATAGCTTTATTTATATCCTGTTTCTAATCTCATCCTCCTCTAAGCCATTTACACATCGATCACAATGACATTTCTAAAGATGAAAATCTGATGTTACTCTGTTTCAATGGCTCACCATTGGTTTACAGATAACATACAAACTCCATGGGATGGCATTCAAATTTCTAAAATTTGGTCTCAACCTAAAACACAGTTCATTTCCTAATAAAGGCATTCCCTGACCTCTGAAAAGTCATTTTGGTACCCATTCTGCATGCTATTAGGCCTATGCTTCCCTCTAATCACATGGTAACATTTTTATCTCCTTGTTGATCTACTTCATTACTAGACTGAAACTCTCAAGACAGAACCTATTTTATCTTTTTGTATCCCCAAAACTATTAACATGACCCATGAAAGAATGGGTTTGTAAAATGAACACATATAGAATAAATCAACTCAACCCACAGTGAACAGCAGAAATAGTTCTCATGTAACAGGGGGCTCAATAATGCTTGGACCTATGATCAAAAATGACCCCTATTCCTCTTCCAGATAACCTCAGACCTTTTTACTTTAACTTCCTTCCATTCTGTTTTCCAGTGTTCATAACAAGAATTACTCTTTCTGGGCCAGGTGAAAGGGACAAGTATGTGATTCACCTAGTACTCCAGCACTGAATATGCCTTTAAAAAACATGCCACATAGCCCTTTGACACAGTATTTATTAAAGCAAATGGGTTATCAAAATTAAGAGAATCATGTTATCAACATATTGAACTTTAGCCATAACTTTTTTGCTGCCTACCTCCTTATTAATCTCTGCATTATTCTTGTGACTAGACCAGAGTTATCCCTTCCTATTGCCTTTGGGAACACACCAGATTACCCCTATCTAGCTGGACCTTCAGTTATCACTGAAAGAGGGATCAACGCTAGCTCCTTCCTGATTTGGCCAGATACTAAACAAATTTCCCTGCTTTCCAGGATTCAAATGCCCACCTACTCTTCTCTCAAATTTCTTAAAATTTTCAGTGTAATAGCATTTTCATACTACAGCATGTCTCTTATGGTTTGAGTTGTTAAATTTAACGATAAAAATAATCTAAATAAGAATACAATCTAACATTGTTGTAATTACCCAATAAAGTTTTTTTTTTAATCTTTAAAAATTTTTAAAAATTTAGAATTTCAAAAAATAGTAATTTTTAATATCTAGAGAAAATGACCTTCTAATACATTATTGACATGTTTTTGCAAATCATTAAGACAAGTCATTTTCACTCTAAGGTATAGGTAAACTCCAGCTGCTCTTTCTCAATCAGCCTCAATCAACTAGATCTTCATTATACCATTAATTTAAAAGTAACTGAGAGGCCCTCTCTTGGGAAACATCTCTTGAGATAGACACATACAACTGAAACTGTTTCAGAAGCTGTTACCTGTACCAAACCAACTAAACTTAAATGGGTGTATTTCCTAGCCTTGTAATGAAACCAAGTGGACCTCACACCTCTTACCATCACCCAGGAAGGGTGTGCATCTGTTCCGAAGGCCCCCCTGGATCCAGGTCATCCTGGTTGCTGCTGCTCCAGGCTGGGCATCCATGTTGCTGCAGCTTGCGGTTTGTGAGGGGCAGTGTACAGGAAAAGCAGGATGGGATTTTAAGGGAAACAGGAGGAAGATGGCTTTCTGGGAAAATGCCATCACTGTCATAGGTGCTAAGTAGTACCACACACATTTTATTGCAGCACAGTTTAAAAATTTAACAAATGAAAGATTAAAAATAAAAAAAAAAATAAAAATAAAAAAAATTAAAAATACAGACGTCCAGAGATGCTCTAAAACAGTTAAGTTAAAGATCAGGAAAAATAAGGTCACAGACTTAAACAGCCAGTAAAATTCTTGAGTGTGGGGGAGGGGATGAGGGCAAGGGTGGGGTTGGGAGAGAAAAGGTTTATGTGATCAATCCACTTAAAAATGCTAATGACATTGCTTTCTCTCCCAAGATGCAAAACTCCAAAGTCAATCAAGAGGGTAGAGAAATTCTTATGAACATTCAGAAAAACTCGATTTTAATCTGGTTAAAAATAATCAGTGTCATTATCATCATCATCATCACCATTATAAGTATAATAATAATAATAAATAATAGTAACTAGTAACAACAATAAAAAGGAAATCAGCGGAAAGTCAGGAAAAATGTAAAAAAAAAAATTGGAATAACTTACTGTAGCTGAAGATCAAAAAAATCTCACTGTAAAAAAACAAAAATAAAAATAGCCCAGATTAGAAAAACAGGAGGTGCAAAAATGTCAAGTCAGTAAAGTTTATTTCTTTTCTTTCCAAAAGCAGTTTCCACAAAAACCGCAAGGGTAAAGTTCTCAATAGCAAACAAGCAAAGCCCTTTCCACATTTTATTCAATCTTAAAAATACACGAGGAAGTAGAGGTCAGTTTATGAGAGGCTAAAGGCTCCTCCTCCTCTAACCCAACTGCTGAAGAAAAAATAGAAATAAATTTTAAAAATTACATCTTAAATCCAGGTCCTGGTTTTTGGAAACAATTAAAAAAAAAAAAAAACACCTATAAATTTGCCGTAGTGCACATCAAGTTGCATCATTATGTTTAAAATGTCTTTATAAAATCATTTTTGGAATGGGAATGTGTGTGTTCTGGAAGGGTGGGGAAGGGAGGTTAAAAATCAAAGCTGAGCTCCAGTGAGTAGGGATGGGGTTCGCCTTGCTGCCCTGTGAAAGGAGAAGGGACAGATTGAGTCAGAGTTCCTCAGAAATGTTGTGCCCTAGACCCTCAAAGACAGAAATATCTGTCTCTCGCATCTAACACATTTTGGTAAAGCATAACATTCCACTGGGATGGGGAAGAGTCTCTGTAAAACCATCACCTCTACATCAGTGACAATTAATTAATTAAATGCTAGTATTCATTTAAAGGTTTCAAAAGAAGTCTCCAAAATTAAACAAAAATCTACATTCAAGCATTCACCTTGGTAATCGGCAGTTTGGAAAATGAAAATAAAGGGAAAACCAGGCCATTGAATAGAAATAAAGTGAGCAATGTCAAATATCAAGATAAAGTTCATGTACTTTTTCCTATGAGGAATATAGACTGAAGGTGAATGGTCTACCAGGAAGCTTAGAGATGACTCATCTCTTCTCAAAATTGATGAACGTCAAACAAGACCTGATGCTAGTTAGGAGGAAAGATACTTTAAAGAGCACACTAATTCACTCACTGACAAAATAAAAAAGCATACAGATGGGGAAAAAAGATTAACTATTTTAGCTACTGAACATTTAATGTTATGAAACAGCTGGAAAAATGATACCTTATACAATGATATGGTCCTTATGGGATTTCTTGTGTTTCTTCTGTGTTCTATTGTGTACCAAACGCTATAGCTAATTCCAAGGTATAACTTCTAAGAAGCTGATACATATAGCATACTAAATACATATATAAATATATACACTATTTCAAAAAAGCCTAAACAAGATTTGAAATTACAAGTCACTGTTCAAGTAAGAACCTTTGGCTGCATAGTATAATGAACAACTGAATCTTAATCTCCTTTACAAATATGAGTAAACTAAATATTTTAAACTGACCTTTTTAAAGTGATTCTTGAGTCAATTATTTAATGATGGAAACAACAGAATGGGCACTATGACTAAAATTTTAACTGTAAATTGAAAGGGGAAGGCAAGACCAGCTTAGGTATGTATGTGATATAAACAGTACAAATTACAGAAAATGTAGAATTTTAGAGAATGTGTATCTGACTGTTATTTGGTTGGGAAAGTCAGTGTTTAGGATGTAGTTATGGTGAAATATTCAGTGCCACAGCCTGAACCGGGCGCTCAAAATATTCAGGTTAAGTCTCATTCACAAGCAAATCCTATGCGCATGCCACAACAGAGCTTCAAAAAAAGCAGCAGTAATATGAAAAGAAATCATTTACATCTTTCAATGGAAAGAAGTTAAAATGTTCCCAAGATGTTATGTTAAACTTATCAACTCCCACCTAGAAACATCCCACAAAACTTTAGCACTTACTCCTAACGCTTTGCAATTAAAATACCAGATTATACATTATCAGATTTCACTGAAGTTTGGATCCCTTCTTCTACAGGGTAGTCTCAATAAGAGGTCTGCCAACCAACAAGCTGAGCACCATTATCACCTGGCACTTGTTTGAATTGCAAATTCTCAGGCTCCACCCCAAATTGAATTAATCAGAAACTGGGGGTAGGGTCCAACAATCTGTTTAACCAGCCTCCTGCTGATTCTAATGTCTGCTTACGCCGGAGAATCACTGTGAAATCTAATGGGGAGGAGGGGTGTGCTGTGTGTTCTGTCCCTTAATAACAATCAATTATTTAGACAAAGTGCCTAATATTTCCAGTGTCTGTGAGGAGCAGGTTTGAGCAGCATAGTTTTTCCTGATGCACTGTAAATAAATCCAACATTACAAGCTATCATAATAAAAGTACCAAGGAATTTTTTTTTTTAAATCCTACGGTAAACCTATTTATAAATCAAAATTTCCCAATATTTATTTCTAAGAGAACACTTTAGAGCATTACAGTTCTGATCTCACCATAGTCAATCCTCTAGTAAATCTACCATGTATAAAATAGTACCTTCCATTTCCACTGAGAATAAATATAAATGTTAATTAAGTATGAACAAGTAATGTTTCTAAAGGTAACTACTAATAAAATGCGAAGACTGAAATACTGTCATTAAGGTAGTTCTTAATAATAATAAACTTATAAAACTACTTTTCTGCTCACTTTTCACAATTTTGGCAACGTAAGACTTGCATTATAGAAATTAGAAACTTTATTTTATTGATATAAAGCTAAAATCCATAAAGTTACCTCACGTGCCTAAACTGACAGAGCTAATAAGCAACAAGGGGAATAAAACCTAGTTCTCCTAACTTCTAGGTTGAAACTATTTGAAGATTCTTCCAACGGTTAATAATACTCCTCAGTACCTCTTACAAGTTAATGTAATCCTTAGGATTACAACTACTAGCTATGGTGGCCTTTATTCCTCGTTTCTATTAACAATTCTATGCAAAACAAGTTTGAATGCCATGTCAAGCCTTTTATAGAGCTAATCACAAATAAGTCATATTTAAATTCTCTACAGAAAGAATTATCAGCAGGTAAGATCCACAACCCAAGTCATCCCTCTTCCTCTGCATAGCCCAACATGAAAATGGTACTAATGGAAATCTAGGTAAGAACGTATCTAAAATTTTCGTAGTTTAATTCTACAGCCAAATAGTTTCAGAGAGTTTAGTTAGCTTGGTACATGATGGTGCCAAAAAAAAATCCTTATTTCTAACACCTCAAGGCAAGAAAAGCGTCCTTTGAATATTTTCAACTCTTTAACGATAAGCTTCCTAAAAATTTAAAAATTCCTGAGATTTGTCAATAGTACTTTTATCAGAGTTCCTAAATTAATCCTCAATCGCTCCCCTTATTTCTGACAGCTCAGCAAAGCAATAAACTTGTTAAGTTTTTTTTTTTAATCCCACACAGCCCTATTACAGGATTTTCATTAGTTACAAAGTGAAGAATCAACAAATGCACAGCTATCTGAAATAAAACTAATTTTACTTTCTAACAAACAGAATTCTTGAAATGAATTTCTAACCCTTCGGTATTAAAGTTTTTGTCAGCTACACATTTTTAATAAATCAATGTACTCTCACACAAGGATAAAAACCATTTTTCTGGATAAGTGAATGTGATACTTAAAACCTATGTCATTTTCTATAAATTTAGTAAACTGTTCAAATAAAGTGTAAGTACTTAACAAACAGTAGACCCTAAAACACTTAACAAAAATTATGTAAATGTGCCTATTTGCCACAAAGAATTGGCCAGGCAAATGAATACCAAAATATCCTGAAAGTCAAATTTGTCATCTTATAAAGTTACGTGAATTACAAATGCATTCTGGTAATTATTTTTCACAAGCACCGTTTGAGAATGTCCAGAAGTTTTACAAAGATTCAAATATAGTACTGTATGTATTTATTATCTAGTATTTTAGTAACTCTATAAAACCTCTTCACTGACCCAGTGGTCACGTTTCTTACTAGTTTTATTGTTGATTTACTATGACCCTGGCAATCAACACTTTTATGCCTCAGTTTCTCTATCTGAGAAAGACAGTAATACCTACCTCAAAGTTCCACTAACATATATTTCAAATGAACTGTAACCTGCAGATAAAAAGTAGTAAATCAGCTGTAATAATTAATGTTAATCTGAGCACAAGACTTTCTTTTATAAATATAACTGAAAGTAATTACTTCAAGATCTATCTTGGGTCACAAGTAGTAGTAAATTAAGAAATGATCTGTAAATCTCTACATTTACATTTTTATTCTTATGCGCTTCAGCACTCTGCAGAATTCTGAGCATAGCGGTACAATACCTAATTGGTAATCCTCCCCCACACCATACACGCCCAATTTTCTAATTTAAGAGATGGAGATAATATCAGCACTACATAAACTTGAACTGTATTAATAAACACCTCTCAGGGGTCCTCACGATCGTAGAAAACGAAAGGAAAGCAGCCGTTAACATAGAAACACAGAGAAAAAGCACAAAGACATTTTCTTAGTCAGTCGTGGACTAAAAGACAGTAGGCCGAATCTACGCAGCGGCTGAGGCCTATAAAACTCCCACCCGCGTAAGACCTAACCGCTACCCCCGGCCGTGAAAATGGAATAAATGGGGGTCCGGTTACTCTACCGAGGGTAGGTTTCCTAGTCTGCTCTCCCACACCCCCTCGCGCCCCTCAAGGAACCCCGTGCCTACCCTGCATACGCCCCCTCCACTTACCAAGAAGGGGAAGGGAGAAGAGATTGGATTATGAATCTCCCACTCCCGGGTTGTAATTGAAGAAGCCGACTGCTACTCGATGTCGGCAACGCGGCCGCCACCGCTTAGTCTTCGTCTCCTCACAAAATGGCCCCCGAGTCGTCTCTACCGCGGAGGCGAAGGCCTATCCCCCGCCCCACTTCCATGAACCTTCCTATTGGCTATTCCGTTTCTCGCTCCCGCTCCTAATAAGACAGTTCTACAGCTCTTCACAATTATACCCAATCAAAACTAACAGTAGGTTAGCCCAAGCAAGAGAATTTCCACATGCGTGAGCGAAACTACTTTGTAAATGGTCACTTTTCCTGTCATTTATCGTTTCAGGACTGCTTATTGGCCACTGTACCGGACGAAGCTCTGGGGAGAAACGCGCCTTTGTATCGCGCACTGCTTCACATCCGGGTATCCGGCTAGTTTGATTGGCGATCGCAGTATCCTATCTCTGCTCCTTCTAGCGACCAGTAAAGGCCCGCCCAGAGATCTGAATTCCCGCTGCGAGGGGGCGGAGCGGAGGTGAGGTACGTAGTAGGTAGTGGGCCGGAAGGACTAGGTTTCCGCCATGGTTTCTCACTGAGCGGAACATGTGCAATAGTCCTGGGCCTAGGAAGAAGGGAACAATAGACCTTTTCCAAGGAGCTCTGGTGGCCTAGTGCCGAAAGCATTTGACTGCTAACCGGAAGGCTGGTAGTTCAAACCCACGGAAGGAAGACTGGGCAATCTACTTCTCTGAAGACTACTGCCTCAGAAACCAGTTGCTATCCAGTGGATTCAGACTCGTAGCTATGCGATTGCGTTGCAGTTGAGGCTGTGACCTTTCAGAAAACCACTGTCATAGAGTGGATTCGACTCACAGTGACCCCGTTGAGTTTCCCAGGCGGTAAATCTTTACGGAAATAGATTGCCTAGTCTTCCTTACTCGAACTGGCTGGTAGGTTTGAACCACCAATCTTCTGGTTAGCAGACAGATGCCTTAGGCACTGTGCTACCAGAGCTCCTTAAGTTATGTGCTGTCTCTATTGTTATGTGCTGTCACCGACTCATCGACCCTTCTTTGGGTTTGCGAGGCTGTATCACTACAGAAGTAGATTGCCCCATCTTCCTTCCGAGGAGTGGCTGGTGGGTTTGAACCACCAGCCTTCTGGTTAGCAGTCAAGTGCCTTAGGCACTATGCTACCAGAGCTCCTCAAGGCATCTCTGTTGTTGTTGTTGTTATGTGCCCTCCTCCAGTCGCCCCGACTCATAGCGACCCCTCCTTGGGTTTCCGAGGCGGTATCACTACGCAAGTAGGATTGCCCAACCTTCCTTCTAGCTGGGTTCAAACTACTAACCTTACAGTTAGTAGTCGACTACTTAACCAGTTGCACCACATGCCCTCCCAAACCAGCTGGCTTCCTTCTTCCTCTCCAATACATCAAACAAGGGGAAGTATATCATATTGGCCTCAAATAACACTAAAGCACCCATCACTGGCCCCAAGCCTTATCTCTCACACTAATACCCTACAACCAAATTGGCCTGCCCCTCTATCACTTTCAGTAATTGTTCTCTGAATTCCCCTCACCCTGAAATGACCTGTCTGCCGCCTACTCTTTCCCATCATTGCCGGCTGCCTGGTTAAATTATAGCAGCCATGCACACAAGGGAATAGGGCTAGCACTAAGACAGAAGGAGATTTGTATAGGTTGTTAGGGAAAGGTCACATTTCTGTTATTTAGTGGAAAAAGCAAGATGCAGAAAACCCTCTAGATAGTGTGAGTCTATTTGTATACATTTTAAAGGGATATATGTATGTGTGGGCTTGGTAAAGTGGAAGGTCAGCGAAAAAGGGGAAGCCCCTCAACAAGATGGATTGACACAACGATAGTGTCAAGTATAGCAAAGATTGTGGGAATGGGGAATGACTCTGCACTGTTTCCTTCTGTTGGTAGGGCCACTGTAAGTGGAAGCGGACTCCATGGTACCCAACAACAATAACAATGTATGTGTGGATGCCTTGCTTTCCTCACTCCAACTCTCCTACCTGTTCTCCTTCCCCAGAGTCCAAACATGCTTTAAAACCTAACTGAAATCCCAGTTGTTGTTTTTTTAAGATACATGATTATTTGTTCAACTGGTTATATAATTAACCAATAGTTTAAAAGTTTTTTATACTCAAGGCACTGCCCTAAACATCAGATGTGTCACAAAACTGAATATAACTAAACTCAGTCCTCAAGCTTTGAACCTCTTCTCAAATTCATTTCATAGACATTATTTGCCCTATAAAAAGGTGGTAATTGTGGTGGTTGTTAACTGTCATCAAGTTGGCCCCCAACTCAAAGTGACCCAAAACACTATCAAGCAAAATTCAGTGAGATAGAGTGACAGAGTGGTTGCAATGATAGGCTCAAGCATAGCAATAATTGTGAGGATGGTGCAGGACTGAACAGTGTTTCCTTCTGTTCTGCATGGGGTTGCTATGAGTCAGAATTGGCCCTGTGGCACTTAGTAACAACAGCAGTCTGGAAGCTCCACTGAAACTGGCTCAGCATCATAGCAACACATTTCACCACTGACAGATGGGTGGTAGCTGCGTATGATGTACACTCGTTGGGAATTGAACCAACATCTCTCTTGTGGAAGGTGAAAATTCTATTGAATTACCAATGCTTCTCTATAATGAAGTAATACAGTTTTATTATGTAATTGTTTTATTTTATTTATTGTGATTTGGGTGAAAGTTCACAGAGCTGATGCATTCTCCATACAACAGTTCATACACTTTTTGTTACATGACATTTATTGCAATCATCATAATGTAACAGCTCTCTTCCCACTTCCTCCCTATGGTTACCTCTTCCCTGTGTCCTTCTTTCCTATGCATTCCTGCCCTCTGAATTGTCTCCCTATGTAAATTCTTTCTAGTCTCCCATGGTAGATTGTTCTAAGGAGTGTACCTACCTGGTATAAATGTTCACCCTCTACACCTGTCCATTGTTTGGCTAGAAGCCATGGGAGTGAGTTCAATTCCAGGCCCAAAGAGTAGCTAGGAGTCATAATCTCAGTAATTTCACCTCATACATCACTGTTGGGAATGTAAAATCGTGCAGCTATGGTGGAAAATATTTTGATGGTTCCTCAAAAAGTAACACGCAGAAATACCACACAACCCAGCGATTTCACTCCTAGGTATATACCCAAAAGTGAAAGCAGTGATTCATACAGACACATGCACACCAATGTTCATTGCAGAATTATTAGCAATAGCCACAAGATGGAACCAACCCAAGTGTCCATGAACACATGAGTAGATAAATAAAATGTATATATCCATACAGGGGAGTATTATTCAGCTATAAAGAGAAATGAAATTCTGATACATGCCACCACATGGATGAACCTTACACTGTTATCTTAAACCGGACACAAAAGGACATATGATCTCACTTACATGAAATATCTACAATAAGTAAATCCATCAAGACAAAAGAAGACTAATAACTACCAGGGGACATTGGAGGGAAGAATGGAGAGTTTTTTTAAAAAAGGAAGGAAAAAAACTTCCTTTTTCTTATTTCCTGAATTTCTTTTCTCCCTTCCTGTTAAGCATTTTCTTCAACTTTTCCTTTTTCTTCCTTGCTACTCATCTCATTTTTTCAGCTCACAATGACCTAAATATGATTCCTTATAGGTTAAACCCTCTTTAACACATTTGCCATCTGTTCTCCTTCTGGATCTGAAGCGTGAGATTTCATCCTCTGGTAATTTTTCATTAAGCTGATCGCTGCAGGGCTTACAAAGTGTTTTCAGTTGATAATCTTACATTTCATATTTAGTGCTTATTTAACTATTACAGTAGACACTGATTATTTTAGCAAACAAGTAAAAGTTATAAAAACACCATATGATCTACTTAGTCCAGGTCTTTTAAATTATAAAATTACATAATTGTATTATCATAATATTTATCATTCATATGAAAGATCATCATAAAATTTATTTGGGGGATATTTTTAAATACAAGTTTGGAGGCATCTCGATGTCTAAGGAACATTTTCAGTAGAATGACTTTTTTTAATGACCTACTCCATAGGTCCACCCCAAATATACTGTCTTCTTGTCACCTCAATTTATCTTTAAATACTTAAAATTTCAGAGCATACTGTCCTGCTAACTTCCTCATTGTGTTAAGAACCCATTGGGTTAAGGGCCCTAATCCCTGATGGGAAGTGGCAAAATAGCATGGACAGGTGAGAGAATGGCAGATATCAAGGAATGTGAAGAATTAATGAATTGGGGAGAGTAATATCACAGAGAAAGGTAAACCACATGGTGGTGCACATTTAAATTGCAGATACACAGAAAATGAGTAGAAATCACAAAAAGGCCTTCTCTTCCATCTGAGACCTGAAAAGCAAAAGAAGGCCTTATTATGCTTATGTCAGTATAAGATTTCCAATAACTGAATCAAGTGTCAGTTTTTAAATTTAAAGTGAATAAAATGTACTAAACTGATTTATGATGATAGGCGAACACCTCACTAAAATTACTAAAAACCATTGAGTTTTTAATACCTGAATCAAATACAGGTAAAACATATCTAAATAGAATTGTTTTAGAAAAATGCAAAATAAACATGAAAAATGTCATCAGTCTTCCTGAACTATAAATGTGGAAGTTGCTATGTTGGTGAATGTCTTGCTGTGTATGTTTTCACCACAATAAAAGTGAAAAAAAAAAAAAATGAAAAAAGGAAATAAAATGTTAAATATGTCCCTGTTCTGGTTACCTGGTGCCGCTCTGACAAGAATGTACCACAAATGAGATGGCCTTAACGAACAGGAGTTTATTCTTACAATTTGGAGGCTTTAAGTCCAAGTTCAAATTGCCAGGCTCTAGGGGCTGGGTGAAAGCCCCTCAACCTTGGGGTCCAGCTCTACCTCTTGCTCCCGGCCCACTGGAGCTAGAGGTGTTTCTTCACTCATACAGCTGCTGGCTGCTGAGGCTGAGAAGTCCCGAGGTTAACAAAACACATGGCAAGCCATTAACTTAAGTCCATTGTAAGTCCCAAGGTCAGCAGAGCATAGCAAGCTACTGAGCAATGACATGGTTACATGCAGGGTCCAAGTGTGCCATAGGCTAGAGACCATTCCCAAGGTTTCTCCTTATATACAGGAAGCAGACCCCATCCCAAAGGCAGCTACTCGGCTGCTTGTGATAGATCCCACCATGGAGGTGCTTGCCAGTCTCATCATGGGGAATAACTACCACCAGCTGCCCAGCCACTCAACCAGGCCCAGCCAGTTGACACACAAACATAACCACCACAGTCTCTTAGACATATTAGTCATATTTCAAGTACTCAATAGCCATATAAGGTTAGTGGCTACCATTTTGGATATCATAGGTCTAGTACATAAAACTACCTTCCCTCATCTTCTCTCTCATGCTGTTAAAAAATACTTTCTTAAATCTATTACAAAATACTTACACTTATAATAGTTATATATAACAATCAAAATAGATATCCTTAATACATAAAGGAATCTTAAAAGAAATACACGATGATTATGTTTTTAAAGGTCAAGAAAAGTGGCAATCAAAGAAATGCAAATTTAATGACAGTGAATTAATATTTTTTATCTATAAAATAGATTAAAAAAAAAAAAAAAGATGCTCCCATCGCTTCCTTTTTCAGAAGTGGTACCAGTAAATCTTTAAGGAAGTAGATTGTCCCGCCTTCCTTCTGCTGAGTGGCTGGTGGGTTTGAGCCACCAAACTTCTGGTTAGCAGTCAAATGCTTTAGACTCTGCACTGCCAGTGCTCCTTATATGCATATAAGCATACATAATTTAAAAAATAAAAATGAGTAAATAATCTTTATTTTTCAATTAACTATGTATAATAAACATATATTTGCCAACGAGTCAGACACCACTCATAGCAACCCCTCCTTGGGTTTCCAAGGCAGTATCACTACAGAAGTAGATTACCCAATCTTTCTTCCAAGGAGTGGCTGGTGGATTTGAACCACCAGCCTTATGGTTAGCAGTCAAGTGCCTTAGGCACTAGGCTACCAGAGCTGCTAATAATAAACAACAACGAATATTTAAAAATATTAAACATTCTTCTACCACATAATTTTTTGTGTGTGTGTGATTTAGGTGAAATTTTACAGAGCAAATTCACTTTCCATACAGCAGTTCACATACACTTTGTCTCATGACGTTGACTACAATTTACCTCAATGCAACAGCTCCTCTCTCACTTCCTCCCAATAGTTACCTCTTCCCTGTGTCCATCCCTCCATGCACTCCTGCCCCCTGAGCTGTCTCCCTGTGCATAAACAGTCCTTCTTTCTCCCATGATTGTTCTCTCCAAGAACTGTATCTACCTCAGGTACATGTTCAACTCATATGCCTGTCTTTTGTTTGGCTGGAAGCCACATGTGTGGGTTCAGTTCCAGACCTGAAGGGCAGCTAGGGGCCATAGTCTCAGTGGTCCCACCAGGCTTTATCAGACCAGCAAACCTGGTCCTTTCCCCCCGCTTTTTTTCCAAATGATTTTGAGTTTCATTCCACATTGTTCTCCCTCTCTATCCAGGATCTCCTTCGTAGATCCCCTTCCAAGTGGTTGACAGTGGTAGCCAGGCACCATCTAGTTCTTCTGGTCTCATAGTCATATAGGCTGAGGATCGCATGGTGTACCAGTCGCTAAGGCTAATTGTTTCCATGAATCATTGGTTTTCTTCATTCTTCTTTGCTCTGGAAAAGAAGAGACCCATCGTTGATCTAGATGGCTGCTTGCAAGCTTTTAAGATCCCAGTCAATACTCTCCAAAGTAGGAGGTGGAACAATGTTTTGTGTAGTATGTTATGCCAATTGAGCTTGATGTCCCCTGTGACTATGGTCCCGAGTCCACTGGTTGAACTACTCAGTCCCTTTGTCTACCACATAATTTTAAATAGCTGCCTAAACTGGGCAATTTACTTTTGTAGTGATACTGCCCCAGAAACCCAAGGAGGGGTTGCTATGAGTCAGGTCCGACTGGGTGGCACATAACAACAACAACAACAATATGCTATCTGATAGACATATACTACAACCAATTCCCTGTTGCTATCAAGTCAGTTTCAACTGCTAGTGATCCTATAGGACAGGAAAGAATTGCAACATGCAGGGCCACTGGTAAATTCGAATTACCAACCTTTTTCAGTTAGCATTTGAGTGCTTAACTATTGCGCCACCAGGGCTCCTTACCAATTCCCTACTTATGAGTACTTAAATTATTTTTTAAATTTCTTGCCATTATAACTGTTGTTGTTGTTGTTGTTATGTGCCGTCGAGTCAAACCCAACTCATTATAACTACATTCAATTAAAATTGCTTATAGAGAAATCCTTGCCCACACTCACAGTTACTTTTTTTTTTGAATGTTCATTTGTTTCTTTTCTTTTATTGTGATTTGGGTGAAAGTTTACAGAGCAAATTCACTTTCCATATAGCAATTCACATACACTTTGTCTTATGACATTGACTACAATTTACCACAATGCAACAGCTCCCTTCCCTCTTCCTCCCCATAGTTACCTCTTCCCTGTGTCCTTCCCTCCAT
>NW_006921879.1:1469514-1483174 GCF_000298275.1 Orycteropus afer afer
TCCCTCTTCCTCCCCATAGTTACCTCTTCCCTGTGTCCTTCCCTCCATGTACTCCAGCCTCCTGAGCTATGTCCCTGTGCATACACAGCCCTTCTGTTCTCCCTTGGTTGTTCTCTCCAAGAATTGTATCTACCTAGTGCAAATGTTCACCTCATATGCCTGTCTTTTGTTTGGCTGGAAGCCACATTTGTGGGTTCAATTCCAGACCTGAAGAGCAACCAGGGGCCATAGTCTCAGTGGTCCCATCAGGCTCTATCAGACCAGCAAACCTGGTCCCTTTTTTTTTTCAAATGATTTTGACTTTTTTCCATATTGTTCTCCCACTCTATCCAGGATCTCCTACATAGATCCCCCTCCAAGTGGTTGACAGTGGTAGCTGGGCACTATCTAGTTCTTCTGGTCTCATGCTCATACAGGCTGAGGATCACATGGGGTACCAGTCACTTGGACTAATTATTTCCATGAATTTTTGGTTTTCTTAATTCTTCTTTGCTCTGGATGAGGAGAGATCCACCGTTGCATCTAGATGGCTTCCTTGCAAGCTTCTAAGATCCCAGTCAATACTCGCCAAAGTAGGAGCTGGAACAATGTTTTGTGTAGTATGTTATGCCAATTGAGCTTGTTGTCCCCTGTGACTATGGTCCCGAGCCCACAGGTCCAACTACTTGCTCCCTCTGGGTAGCTGGCTGTGCCCAAGAAGTGACTACAACCTTGTCCCTTGTCAGCTATATCATACACCTGTGAATTCTTACAGAACATAGCAATACACTTGTAGAAACATTGTCTGCCAACCCGATACATGGTCTTGGGCACACTCCCCCTGCATAGACAAGTCACAGTTACTTTTTTGAGATGAATTATTAGAAGTAGCCACTCAGTGGAAGGAAGGCAGAACAACCTACTTCCTTAAAGATTTACTGCTACCGCTTCCAAATCCCAATGGGGGTCTCTATGAGTTGGAATCCACTCAATAGCAGTGGCTTGGTCTTGGATTTATATGCATATACCCACCAGAATTATAATAGTTATCTCTAGATAGTAGGATTACAAATATATTTTGTTTTCTTCTTTTTACTTTTCTATATACAGGTACCATGAAGACATATTACTTTTGTAATCAGAAAAATATTATAAAATAATATCACTAACTCTTTCTTAGTAACTGAAATTCATTTAACATGGAACAAGGTATTATACTCTAGATTTTTTTGTTGTTAGGTGCCATGGAGTCAGCTCCAACTCATAGTGGCCCTATGTACAATAGAACAAAATACTCCCCAGTCTTGTGCCAGCCTTATAATCCTTGCTATACCTGAGCCCATTGTTGCAGCCACTGTGTCAATCCATCTCATTGAGGGCCTTCCTCTTGTTCACTGACCCTCCACTTTACCAAGCATGATATCCTTCTTCTGAGAATGGTCCCTTCTAGTTTTCAAAAAATTAAATGGTCTAAATCCAGTGTGGGAGCTCTGGTAGCGTAGTGCCTAAGGCACTTGACTGCTAACCAGAAGGCTGGTTGTTCAAACCCGCCAGCCACTTCTCGGAAGGAAGATGGGGCAATCTACTTCCGTAGTAATACTGCCTCGGAAACCCAGGGAGGAGTCGCTATGAGTCGGGTCCAACTCGATGGCACATAACAACAACAACAACATAATCCACTGTAAGAAACAATAAGGATGTCAGTGGGGAAAGCAGGAGGTAAATGGTTGCCTGAAAGGGGAGGAGGAGAATTAGCTTGAAGATAACAAAAAGAACGGAAGTTCAGAAAAGAGAGCAAGATTACCAAACACAAACTTGGCCTACTTAAAAGTTTTGCAGGATATTATCTCTATTTCAAAAAAAAGAAAAAAACCAATCTCACTGCCGTCCAGTTGGTTCTGATTCATAGCGACCCCTTGTTGGGTTTGCGAGGTGGTGTCTCTATGGAAGTAGATTGCCCAGTCTTCCTTCTGAGGATTAGCTGGTAGGTTTGAACCACCAGCCTTCTGGTTACTAATCAAATGCCTTAGGCCCTATGCCACCAGAGCTCTGGTTAAAACATCTAAAAAAGGAAAGATCCAAGATTCCTTAGGAGATAGTTTGGGCAAGGAACAATCTTAGGTGTGGAAAGGTCAGGTTTTATCACACTGTCATTTCCAAAAATATCAAAACCAAACTCATTGCCATTGAGTTGATTCAGACTCATGGTGACCTTCATTGGGTTTCTGAGGCTGTAAATCTTTACAGAAATAGATTGCCTAATCTTCATTTCACAGAGCAGCTGGTGGGTTTGAACCACTGACCTTCTGGTTAGTAGCCAAGTGCCTTACCCACTACACCACCAGAGCTCCTTATACTGTCATTTGAACCTGGGAAAATATTATGATGGGTTTTCTGTCTTTTTATATTTTAAATTATGTTTATATGTTAATGTATATGTTCTGGATATTCTCTATATCTCCTAATTGGTCCCCCACTTTTTACTTTATTTTATTTTTTCAGAGGAGCCAGAGAAAGTCTTATGGGATATTCTTAAGATGCATGCATTTCATGGTAATTATTAGAATGGAAGCTTTCCCAGTTCACATACTTAGTGCATAAAGATAGGATTTCGTATAACAATTGAGACCAAATTCCATTTCATATATAATATGATGCAGTCCCCAGCCATGCAGAATTTTTGAAAATTTCTAATTGTTCCATAATTATATACAAATGTTTGGTTTGGAAACTGTGGTCAGTGTAAAATGAGAGTTACACTCTCTTCTACTGGTGAGTGTTGCAAACATGGAGTGAGTAAGCACATTAATCCCACTGATGGAGCAAAGGGATCTCAGAGCCCTAGAAAGTCTCCCTCTGTTGTTCTTCTGGGAGAGATTTAAAGAATATTCTCCTAACATCAACAAATTCCTATTAATCTCAAATCAAACAAATGTGCCCTCAGTTTTAGTTTTATTTGAAAAATTGGTATGTTAAGCAATATTTTTGCTGGTCTTTCTCCAACTACAACATGCAAAGAACAAAAAGTACAGCCTTCACACTCTACTCTACAAAGAGTTAAGAATTTATGAGCTAAACAGACCTGGATTAACTCTTCTTTTAGGAAGCCCAGAAGACAAGAGGATTAAATCCTAGAGTACTAATGGGCACCAGAACAGTCAGAGAAAATGAATAGAGCTCTATGGAGGAAGCAAGAACTGTAAGTTTATCTAATACTTATTTATAGTCTCACATTTCTTTCCCTGGGGAGTTTCTGAGAAGAGTGAAACAAGTTTATTCATTTTATACACTAACAGTCTCCCAGGCATCCAGACATAAAATTGCCAAACCATCCTTGATCCCCTTACCCTCCTAACTCCATCATACATCCAACCTACACATCAACTCTTTTGATTCTCCATCCTGAGGTTTTCTTGATCCACTCTTCCATTCCACGGGTACCTCCTTCCTAGTTTAAGACCTCTTGTCTGAACTATAGCAATATCCTCCTAATTCCACTTTTTTTCTGCAATCTCTATAAGTCACTAATACCAGATTGCTATTCCTAAAACTCATCCATAGCTCTACCTCTACTGCTCTTGTGCTCAAAAATGTATAATGCTGGCCGTTATCTATGGAAATGGATAAAAGTCCTTTATATTATATTTAAGATCTTTCAAAATAAGGTTCCTTTCAGTAGCTCTCCTTCTCAAACTCTTCCTGGCTGCCTGCTACTCTCCAAGGTCACCTTGATTTTTGCTCATCCCTGATTCTATTCATACTGTCCTTTTTGTATGAAGCACCGGTAGTGGCATAGTGCCTAAGGCATTTGACTGCTAACCAGAAGGCTGGTGGTTCAAATCCACCAGCCACTCCTCAAAAGGAAGGTTGGGCAATCCACTTCCATAGTGATACTGCCTCAGAACCCAAGGAGGGGTCGCTATGGGTCGGATCTGACTCGACGCTAGTGCGTTGCATTTGTGTTGTGTTTCTGTATGAAACAGTGTATTTCTACCTGCCAAAATCCTTCCCAATCTCCAACAAACTTTCATCCATGAAGCTTTTCTTGATCCTTCAACAAATCTGAATCTCATCATTCTTTTATATTCCCATTTCACTTTGTTCTTCCCTACTTGGCTTTTTATATTTTCATACTTTAAATTATATTGTAATATTTTAAATAATCATGTTTTATATTTGTGGTAGTTATGTTTGTGTGTCACTTTGCCTGGGCCTGGTTGAGTGGCTGGGGAGCTGGTGGTAGTTATTCCCCATGATGAGACTGGCAATCAACTCCATGGTAGGATCTACCACAAGCAGCTGAGTAGCTGCCTTGGGGATGTGATCTGCTTCCTGTATATAAGGAGAAGCCTTGGGAATGGTCTCTAGCCTATAGCATGCTTGGACCCTGCATGTAACCATGTCATTGCTCAGCAGCCTGCTATGCTCTGCCGACCTTGGGACTTACAATGGACTTAAGTTAATGGCCTGCCATGTGGTTTGGTTACATCAGGACTGTGCCTTTTTACTTGTCAACCTTGGGCTTCTCAGCCTCAGCAGCCAGCAGCTGAGTGAAGAAACGCCTTTAGCTCCAGTGGGCCAGGAGCTGGAGGCACAGCTGAAGCCCAAGGCTGAGGGGCTTCTCAATCCTGGCACTTTGAACTTGGACTTAAAGCCTCCAAACTGTAAGAGAATAAACTCCTGTTTGTTAAGACCATCCCATTTGTGGTATATTCTTTTCAGAGTGGCACTAGGTAATCAGAGCAATATTTAATAATATACTTGTAGTTGAGTATGTTTCCTCTGTTCCCTTCTTCATTATTCACTTCCTAAGAGCAAGGACTCTATTTCCTTCTCCTTGTAGCAACTGCACATAATGGGAGCACAGTAATATTTGTAAAATTAAGTTCAATCCAAATTTCAGGGGATCCTATCGTCTGTTCCCAGCATTCACACAACTGGGCTGCAGTTAGTCTTCTTTTTTGTCTACAACCTTTCTTAATCTCTGCTCCATTTTTCTTTCTTAATCCTTTCATCTCAGTTGCTTCTACTTTCTTACCTAAGATCTATTCATCCCAAGTTTCCTCACTCATTGTAAAATCATTTTCCTCAAGGCTTCTATTCACAATTTGTCCCTTCCTTCCTTCCTTCAGCTTAGAGAAGTCCAATTATAGTCCCTCCTTGTAGGGACTTGACTATTTACTTGGCCTGTTAAAGACAATTCCTTATAGAGTGAGGAAACTTGAATTTCCAATCCATATTACTTTTGAAATACTTAAAAATTCTACTTCAATATTTTGTCACTCAGCCCATTTAATCCAAGAATTTCTAAAAGATAGGAATATTTTTCAGCATCATTTCCTAAGATTGACACTTCCTTGACCCATTTTCTGCCTGATTTTAGAATTTTACAACAATTATAATTATTATATTGTTATAATACCATATCCACCAAAAATTATTGTACATCTGCACATACGTCTGCACTGTGTTATATAAAAGATATCCTCAAGAATGCTTGTAGACTAATAAGAGCAATATCATTAGATAAACACTAGAGAGAAAGAATAGACTCATATTAACCAATGCGTAAGAAAATCGTATATTTATTTATTTATATGCCTACACACACACACACACACACAATGCCAAACGCACTGCCGTGGAGTCTGATCCGACTCATAACGACCCCTCCTTGGGTTTCCAAGGTGGTATCACTACGGAAATGGATTGCCCAACCTTCCTTCCGAGGAGTGGCTGGTAGGTTTGAACCACCAGCCTTCTGGTTAGCAGTGAAATGACTTAGGCACTATGCCACCAGAAATTATATATATATATATAGGAGCTATGGTGGTGTAGGGCCCCTAAGGCATTTGAGTGCTATCACTCGATGGCAGTGATTTTGAGTTTTTATATGTATATGTATATATACACACATACATACATATATGTATTTTCTAATTTTTGTTGTTGAGACTATACACAGCAAAAACATACCATAATTTCAAGTTTCTACATGTATAATTCAGTGACACTGATTATGTTCTTTAGGTTGTGTAACTATTCTCACTCTCTTTTTCTGAGTTGTTCTTGCCCCATTAACACAAACTCACTGCTCCCTAAAATTCCTATCTAATCTTTGCCTCACTGTTGTCAATTTGATTGCATATACAAACAGACCAAACTCACTGACCTTGAGTTAGGTCGGATTCATAGGGACCCCTCCCTGAGTCCAAGGCAGTATCACTATGGAAGTAGGTTGCCCAGTCTTCCTTTTGAGAAGTGGCTGGTGGGTGTGAACTGCCAGCCTTCTGGTTAGCAGTCAAATGCCTTAGGCACTACACCACCAGAGCTTAAAAGAGCACAATGCTCAAGGCAGACATTCTTTACTAGTTAAGCTAAACTATTGTTTGGTTTTAAGAAGACTTCAAGGGGTATTTTTGGTCCTCCATAGCTCCAGAAAGGAGGGATTTCATGAGAATAATACATTGTTTACAGCAATGATACTCAAATCAATGAAACCAGTATGGCTCGCACTTCACTGTGCTTTTGGGAAAAAACTAAATAAATAAACCTTTATAAAATTATTAAAAGCAATTCTAAAAAGGAAAACATTTTCTGCTACAATCCAATGTTATAATACCATATCCACCAAAAAATTATTGTACATCTGCACATACGTCTGCACTGTGTTATATAAAAGATATCCTCAAGAATGCTTATAGACTAATAAGAGCAATATCATTAGACAAACACTAGAGAGAAAGAATAGACTCACATTAACCAATGCGTAAGAAAATCATATATTTATTTATTTATATTCTTGGTGGCACTGTGGTTAAATGCTCAACTGCTAACCAAAAGATCGGTGATTCAAATCCACCAGCCACTTAAGCAAGAGAAAGATGTGGCAAGCAGCTTCTGTAAAAATTTATAGCCTTTATAAGTAGATAGGCAAGATGATCAGATATGGATGGGTAGGTGAACGGAACTATACCCATGAGTGTATATCGATATATCAATATATAGATATATAGATATGGAGCTCTGGTGGCGCAGTGCCTAAGGCATTTGACTGATCACCAGAAGGTTGGCAGTTCATATCCACCAGCTCTGTGGGAAGAAGATGGGGCAATCTACTTCCATAAAGATTTACAACCATGGAAACCCGATGGGGGTCACTATGCGTTGGAATCAACTCGATGGCAGTGAGTTTGGGTTTCATATATATATATATGTATATGTGTATATATATATGTGTGTGTGTGTGTGTATATATGTGTGTGTGTATATATATATACATATATATATATGTATATGTGTGTGTGTGTATATATAAACACACTGCTGTCCAGTTAGACCCAACTCATAGCAACGTCTCCTTGGGTTTCTGAGGCTATATCACTATGGAAGTAGATTGCCCAACCTTCCTTTGGAGGACTGACTGGTGGGTTTGAACCACCAGCCTTCTGGTTAGCAGTCAAATGCCTTCGGCACTACATCACCAGAGCTCCTATATGTACACACACATACATGTGTGCACACAAGCACACATATATGTTTGGCAGACTGTATGTATACGTATGTGTTTGTATGTGCTGTAAAAATGTCCATGTGCACAGTAGAGCTAATGGGGCAAAGTTATGGAAACTTCTTAGCCATAATCAAACACCTTGAGGGAATAAGTCTCTGGGCCTGTAGGCTGAGGACTGTAGCTGTGGGGGACATCAAGGTCAATTGGCATAACATATGTTCTACACATGTCCATAAAGACAGTGTTTTACATCCTACTATGGTGAGTAGATATTGGAGTCTTAAAAGCTTGCAAGTAGCCCTATAAGGTATAACTATTGGTTTCTCCTCATCTGGAGTGAAGAAAATAAAAAATTCATGGAAATAATTAGTCCAAGGGAGCAGTGGACCACATGAGGACAGTAGCTTCCACTGAGGACAGAAGAACTAGATGGTGCCCAGCTACCATTGCTAACCACTCTGAAAGGAATTACAATAGGAGATCCTGGATAGAGTAGGAGAAAAATGTGGAACAAAATTCAAATCATAAAAAAGACCAGGCTTAGAGGAAGACATAGAGAGGTACATGGGAGGTATAGACCACAAAGATGAACCCTTTTGTACATACCGTACTGCACTGTCAGTGAAGGCAAACATGGGTATACAGGTGGATAGATGGCTGGACAGGCTGAACTATTAGGTATGCCTATGAAGCAGAGAGTGTACCTAAAACCATGTATAGGGTTGGCAGACAGTGGTCCTATACGGGTATTTGTATCAGCTGTAAGAATTCCCAGATGTATAGTAGATCTGACAAGGGACAAGGTTGTAGTCACTTCTTGGTCATAGCCAGCTACCCAGAGGGACCAAGTAGTTAAACCGGTGGGCTTGGGACCATAGTCACAGGGGACATCAAGTTCAATTGGCATAACATACTACACAAAACATTGTTCCACCTCCTAATTTGGCAAGTAGAGACTGGGATCTTAAAAGCTTACAAGCAGCCATCTGGATGCAATGATGGGTCTCTCCTCATCCAGAGCAAAGAAGAAAGAAGAAAACCAAAGATTCATGGAAACAATTAGTCCTAGCGACTGGTACACCATGTGATCCACAGCCTATATGACTATGAGACCAGAAGAACTAGATGGTGCCTGGCTACCACTGTCAACCACTTGAAGGGGGATCTATGTAAGAGATCCTGGATAGAGATGTAGAACAATGTGGAATGAAACACAAAATCATTTGAAAAAAAAAAAAAAAAACGGGGGAAAGACCAGTTTTGCTGGTCTGATAGAGCCTGGTGGAACCACTGAGACTATGGCCTCTAGCTGCCCTTCAGGTCTGGAATTGAACCCACACATATGGCTTCCAGCCAAACAAAAGACAGGCATATAAGTTGAACATGTACCTGAGGTAGATACAGTCCTTGGAGAGAACAATCATGGGAGAAAGAAGGGCTGTTTATGCACAGGGAGACAGCTCAGGGGGCAGGAGTGCATGGAGGGATGGACACAGGGAAAAGGTAACTATGAGGAGGAAGTGGGAGGGAAGCTATTGCATTCTGGTAAATTGTAGTCAGTGTCATGAGACAAAGTGTATGTGAACTTCTGTATAGAAAGTGAATTTGCTTTGTAAATTTTCACCCAAATCATAATAATAAAAAAAAAAAAAAAAGACTGGGCTTACTGGCCTGATAGAGACTGGTAGAATCCCAAAGACTATGGTCTGGAACCCAACTCACTCCTGTGGCTCAACTTTTAGCCAAACAATAGACAAGCCTGTGAGGTGAACAATAACATCAGGGAGGTACACACTCCTTAAAACAATTAAACATAAAAGATCAAAAGGGCAGCATCTGCTCAGGGCTAAAGCTCAGAAGTCAGCAATGGACAGGAAAGAAAGACAAAGGGAAATGGAAAACATAGGGAGGAAGTGGGAAGAGTGATGTTACATTGTGGGGATTGTAATCAGTGTCACGAACAAAATGTGTGTGAACTGTTAAATGGAAAACCAATTACTCTGTAAACTTTCACACAAATCATAATAAAAAGTTAAATAGAAAAAAGATTTACAGCCGTGGAAACTCTATGGGGCATTTCTACTCTGTCCTATAGGGTGGCTAAGAGTTGGAATCTACTCAAAGGCAATGAGTTTGGTGTGGTTTTTTTTTTTTTTTTGTATGTGTGTGTGTGTGTGTGTGTATACAAACCATTAATTTATGCTGACTAAAGAATTAACGATTGGCCAGAGACTTGTTCAGTCAAAATAATACAAAACAAAAAAGCAGCATTTAGCTAACACAGAATATGTACTAAGTGCCAAGTATTAGGCTAATTTTTTATTGGCATTATCTCAACTGAACCTCATCATAACTATATGAGGTGATTATTTCCTCCATATTTTACAGATAGAAAAACTAAGAAAGAGTTTAAGTAACCTACCCATGATCACACAACAAAGGAAAGATGTGAATTCATGTCTTTCTTATCCCTGGACCATTGACCACAGCCATTGTTTATAGTGCCTTCTCTCCAAATTTAATCAGAGGTGAATATAATATCAAGCTATGGAAATTGGCTGTATAATTTAATTGTTGGTTTCATCAACCTACTTTATGCATCTATCATTTCTAAAAGTTTATTCTTCACCTGCACATACCTACTCTTGCACTATAGTTCTGAATATCATTCTGAAAGGTAATTCTTCTAGTCTTTCATTCTGTTAAGTACAAAACAATTGATAAATCTTCCTTACATCTAATTTCCAACCTTTTTTCCTTGATAGATTGTATGTGGCCACTTGATTATATTTTGCCAATTCAAGCTAGCTTCAGCAAAAAGGTAAATTTTGTTGTACAGGATACAAGACTCTTCTATAGAACCTACAGGCAGGACCAGATCGAAGGCTTGGAAAAGACTAGAATCAAGAACAGAAAGCTTTCAGGACCTTCTTACTCATCTCAGTCTCTCAGTGTCATTTTTCTTTCTCCATTTATCACTCTGTTCATTTACTCATTTGTACAATATATATTTATTGAGTGACTACTATGTTCCAAGAAGCTCTGGTAATATAGTGCCTAAGGCATTTGACTGCTAACCAGAAGGCTGGCAGTTCAAACCTACCAGCCACTCCTTGGAAGGAAGTTTGTGCAATCTACTTCTGTAGTGATACTGCCTTGGAAACCCAACGAGGGGTCGCTATGAGTTGGATATGACTCTATAGCAGTGGATTTGGTTTTGGTTTTTTACTATGTTCCAGGAGCCATTCAAGTGATGGGCATATAGAGGTAAATAAGAGAAACCAAATTTCAGCCTTCCAAGTCTTTATATTCTGGTGAGGTTGAATAAAAAATAAACAGACATAAATAAATGAAGGTAGTTTCCGAGTTTGGTGTTATGAAGGAAACAAACATGGTGGCATGACAGAATATAATTAGGGAAGTGCTCACTTTAGATAGGAAGGTCAAGGGAAATGTCTCTTGGCAAATGACAAGATACCGAGAAACCTGAAGGATGAGAAGTGGCCAACTATGTAAAGAGCAAGGGAGAAAGTATTCTAGCAAAGTATAAAGACCTTAAGGCAAGAAAGAAGTTAGTGGAAATATCTGAAATGGCCACCGTTTGTAAACAATAAAAATGGCTGCACCCTCCGAACAGCAGAAAGTCCACAGCTCAGGATTTTAAATAACATTGCAGGAAGAATACAAGCAAAGATGTCACTTTTAAGACAAATGTGCCTGACCCAAGCCATGCTATTATCATTCATCTTACATGCATATGAAAACTGGACAATGAATAAGGAAGACTGAAGATGAATTGGTGCCTTTTAATTGTGATGTTGGCAAAGAATACTGAAAAACCATGGACTGCCTGAAGGACGGACAGATCTGTCCTCAAAGAAGAGCTTCTGGAATGCTCCTTAGAAGGGAAAAAGGCCAGACCTTGTCTCATGTACTTTGGTCATGTGGTCAGAAGGGATTGGTCCCTAGAGAAGAATATCATACTTGGTAAAGTAGAAGGTCAGCAAACAAGGGGAAGAAGACTTTCAATGAGATGGATTGACACAGTGACTGCAGTAGTGGATTCAAGCATAACAAGTATTGTGGGGATGGTTTAGGAGCAGGCAATATTCTGTTCTGTTGTACAGAGGGTCGCTATGAGTTGGAGCCAACTCAATAGGAAATATAGACTGTTTCATTACATGTAGTATTACAAATTTATGAAAGATTATAAAAATATGTAAGTTGAATATAATAAAATTATTACTTTTATTTAAAAAAAAGAAAGAAGTTAGTTGGAGGAGCAGAGAGCAGGTCAGTGGTAAGAGTGTTGTGAGCTAGAGGAGGAGATACAAAGTGTGATGGATGAAGCAAGGAAATCAGATCATGCAAGGCTTTGTGACTTCAGTAAGGAGTTTGGATTTTATTCTAAAAGTAATGGAAAGTCATTGGAAACATTCAAGCAGAAAATGCTATGATGTAGGTTTTATAAAGATTATTTTAGATATGTCAACTAAACCTTTTTTGGGGGGGCTGGTGAGAGGAAGGTGGTGAGAACATTAAAACATTGGGGTAGTTTAGGTTAGAGACTCAGGAAGCTTGAATTATAGTGGTGGAGTGAGGGCAGTGGAGACAAGGTGATATATTTTGTAGGAAGAACCTGGAGGAATTGCTGATGAATGAGGGAAAGGAAGGAATCAAGGTTTCAGGGGCTGGTAGAATGGTAGTGTCACTTATAGAGGTAGGGAAGGACTGGGGAAAATCAGTTGTGAAAGAGAAATGAAAATTTCTTTTTGGGACAGTGGGTTTGAAATATCTAGTAGCAAGTGGAAATGGTGAAAGACAGAAGGATTTACAAATCTGAATGTTAAGGCAGGAGATGTAAATTTTGGAGACAACAGCATATAACAACATATAGTGTTTAAAGCCAGGGTAATGGATACTATCATACAGGCAGAGTGTTGACCAAGGCGTGAGGTAACTTTACAGATAAGATTTCCTGATTATTCCAGCCACAGGACAGAATGTGGCCAACCCACAGCTCCCAAATTTATATATTGTAGTTCTAGCCATCCACAAAGGCTAACTTAACTTCCTCGGCCCCATTTCCTACTTTCTGGGAATCTGATTGGCTCAGCTGGGTCAGTTGTCTACCATCATCCAGTAATCAGTGGCTGGGAGGTAGAGTCACAAAATATAAACTGAATATGAAGTAGAGGCCCATTCACCAAGAAAGGGGGTGGTCATTGACTTTCATGCTGAGCAGACACTTTAAAATTGATTCAAAATTATATGCATCCATTCTATAATTTAAAAAAAATGATTTTTGTTTTGAACGTTTGGTCTTCCATTTTAGTACAGAGTGTTCCACACCACTATGAAAATGGCTATGGCATGTTGTATACTATCATGAAAGTGCTCCAACCACTAACCTCTACAGCTTAAATATAACTGAAGTACATTTTGACCATGAACCCAACACAACTGACTGTCATCAGTTGATTTTGACTCATAATGACCCTACAGAACAGAGTAGAACTTCCCTATAGAGTTTCCAAGGCTATAAATCTTTACAGAAGCTGACTGCCACATCATTCTCCCATGGAGCAGCTGGTGGGTTTGAACCGCTGACCTTTTGGTTAGCAGCCAAGTACTTTAACCAATGCACCAACAGGACTCCTTAGTATATCCTGAAGATGTATGTAATTATCTGGGCTTCTCTTCTATTTCAGTGTCCTCTAGGAACTTTTGCACCTTGGGAACTAATATGATGTCACATTTTCTGGTGGATGATACATCAGGAGACCGACCAGTTAGAGACACGGACTCAGTACCTCTAATGATGCCAGCCTGGAAAGGTAAGTTCAGTGCCCAGAAGAGCAGTCAGCCCCAGGGTTACAGGTGAGGAGAGACAACTCAGGGACGCCCGAAGTAGCAAGCGGGAAGAGCAGGAGAAAGGGAATAAAAAGCCAGGAACCCAGACAGAAGAGCAGTCAGCCCCAGGGTTACAGGTGAGGAGAGACAACTCAGGGACACCAATAGTAGCCAGTGGGAAGAGCAGGAGAAAGGGAATTATAAGCCAGGAAGCCAGAGAGAAGAGCAATCAGCCATAGGGATTAGTTGAGGAGAGGAAACTCAGGCCCACCCAAAGCAGCAGGACCGGAGAGCAGAAGAAAGGGGATAAAAGCC
>NW_006921879.1:1485096-1486854 GCF_000298275.1 Orycteropus afer afer
TCCTTGGAAGGAAGGTTGGGCAATCCTACTTCCATAGTGATACTGCCTCGGAAACCCAAGGAGGGGTCGCTATGAGTCGGGGCTGACTCGATGGCACATAACAAAAACAACAACAAAAGAGAAATGAAAACCTATATACTTAGATGTATATGAACCTTGGAAACATTTTGCTGAGTGAAATAAATCAGAATAAAAAAAAGGACAAATATTGTATGTTCCTGCTTTGAATGGAATTTTTATTTCTCTTGAAATACAGGCTTTCTAGAGCTATGGAGATTAAGATGACCCACCCAAAACTATTGCCCTGAGGTAATTTTTGAACCTTAAATCTTGAGCAAACCACTCCCCTGAAAGTCATCTTTAAGTCAAACATGGTCTAGCTTAATTAGTAAAGAATGTTTGCCTTGAGCACTGTATTCTTATAAAGAATTATCTGTGTTCAGTCAGTTTTGAAGACAGTAATTGCAAAAGTCAAAATAGAAGCTATGCTTGAAGGTTAGTTAATAATTAGTTGACTTGTTCTCTAAGAAAATGTTGTATGGAATCCTGAATGTCTATAACTTATTCTATGAACTTTATTTGGGCTCTGTTTCCATGGCAATGTGTGATTACTAGTGATAAGCTGGTATATAAGAATCTGTGAAGGGTCTTTTTCTTTGGAACATTTTTTGACTCCTAGTCAGAAATGTGGGAGCTCTGGTGGTGTAGTGCCTAAGGCATTTCACTGTTAACCAGAAGGCTGGCGGTTCAAACCCACCAGCAACTCCTTGGAAGGAAGGTTGGGCAATCTACTTTCATAGAGATACTGACTTGGAAACCCAAGGAGGGGTCGCTATGAGTTGGCTCCGACTTGATGGCGGTGAGTAGTCAGAAATGTTGCTCCTGTATAGCAAATAAACTTCAATCCATTATTACTGGCTTTATATTGATGTTAACACCACTTATAGCCTCATTTATTGACAAAGTTAGGTTCGAAAGACCAGGTCATTATGTGGAAAAAGGCATTATCAAGAGTCAAAGCTGTATCTTTAGCACCAGTGTCCACACTCACTCACTGCCTCTTGGGCAACCCCAGTGAATCTTAGGATGCCATGGTGGGGCAGGCTTCCCTTCCCCTCCACCCCAACCCTGTGGAGCCTGTGTAGGGTGTTAGAGGTGGTGGAGTTATGGGTTGGCTGCTGTCTCTGGAGCTGCGAGAACTTCTCTGCCTCACCTCTCCATCTTCCATCTCTGCCAGCTCCAGAGATCTTGGTGGCAGGAGGCTCCTGGGCTTGCAGGTAGGTGAAGCCTGGCCACCTTGGCTCAGCAGAGGCTGTATAGGTGCCAAAGAGGCTTCTTTGGAGAAAGAGTTCAGAGCGCCCAGCCAGCTCTTGCCACCTCAGCTCCTGCTGCCTCACCTCTTTTTTTTTTTAATGCATTTTATTGAAATATAATTTATGTACAATGAAGTACACAAAACTAAAGTGACATGGGTCAATGAATTTTTTTTTTTTTTTTTTTTTTTTGCGTTCCTCTTCATTTCCGACACTAGGAGACCATTAGCTTAGAGGCTGTTTGAAAACTTTTAAGATCCCAGTCACTACTCACCAGTGTAGGATGTGGAGCAACACTTTTATGTATTTTGTTGTGCCAATTGAGTCTGGTGTACCCCAGTACTATGGTCCTGAGGTAGTAGATCTATTGGATCTCTCTCCCATAGTGTCAGGATGTCTGTGAGGGATTAGTCTGCGTCTGTCTTCTATTTTTCCTGTAAGGACT
>NW_006921879.1:1486954-1526420 GCF_000298275.1 Orycteropus afer afer
ACCAACAAAGAAAGTTTCCCTCTATATATAAACTTTTCCCTGCCATCTCTTACAGGCTTGGCCAGCCACACCTCCTGCGCATTGCCCACTCAGGTGCTCACCAAGGGCTGGTCTAGCTCCTCCCTCCTGGACGCTGGTGCAGCCTTACTCCCTCTCACAAACTTCGCTTTCCTCCTGCTCCTCCCCGTTTCACCTTGCTTCCCATTAATGTGAAAAATAGTCGGATAGTAGATTTGTTACTATTGTCATAAATGTGAAAAGTCAGATAACAAGATATTCATTAATCGAAAAGTAGGTATGTCTGGATTAGCCAAATAAACAAAACAAAACAAAAACCCCAAAAAACTAAACCCACTGCCGTTGAGTAGAGATTCTGGCTCACAGGGACTGAGGGTATGGGGGCAATGGTGAATCATTGTTTAAGAGGTACTGAGTTTCTCTTTGGGGTGATGTAAAACTTTGGAAATAGATAATGGTAGTGGTAATAATATTAAAATGCAACTTTTCTTTTTTATATATTTTATTACCATAATTGTTTAAACAAAAAGATGAGTCTTGGTAATCAAAAAGGTTTCTTTGCTTTTCCTTATTGGGGGTTGGAAGACAGTTTTGGCACAATCTTTGTCTACACCCAAATTATCTAATAAGGAATATCAAAAACAAATGCTTAGAGAAATACCAAAATATTAGTTTAACAGAATATATTTATTGTGAGTAGATATGATTCAAATTGGACAGCATCAGTCCAAATATTAACTATCAGAAGGAGCTCCATAAGACAGGACAGTGAAAGCTGGTTATATAAATCACTGTTATGTTAATTTCTCAGAAGATAACATCAAAACCTGAGAAGGATTTCAGGATCAATTAGTTACAGAAACAAAATCATCATCATACAGCCCAAAGCACAGCCTCTAATCAGACCCTGGAGTTACTACTTATCAAAGCTGACTACAAGTAAATAATTTTCCAAAATAACCCAATGCCTAAGGCAAAACGCTCTGCTAATCTGTCTACTAAGCTGTTGTTTTACCTGAAGGTGACTCCAGGGGATCAGGTTCCATGGGATTCAAAAGAACACCTAAGGGTGTCGGCCTTAGGTTGTTGTTAGGTGCTGGAAAGTCAGTTCAGATTTATATTTAATCCCATGAACAACAGAACCAAACACTTTCCGGTCTTGCACCATTTTCACAATCATTGCTGTGCTTCAGCACATTGTTACAGCCACTGTGTCAATCCATCTTGTTGAGAGTTTTCCTCTTTTTCACTCTCTCCTTTACCAAGCATGATATCCTTCTCCAAGATTATTCCCTCCTGATAACATGTCCAAGGTACATGCTTTTAAGGAGCATTTTGGCTGTACTCCTAAGAGATTTGTTTGTTCTTCTGGTAATCCATGGTAGATTCAATATTCTTCACCAACACTGGGGTGGTTATGTTTGTGTGTCAACTTGGCTGGGCCTGGTTGAGTGGCTGGGCAGCTGGTGGTAGTTATTCCCCATGATGAGACTGGAAATCAACTCCATGGTGAGATCTACCACAAGCAGCTGAGTAGCTACATTAGGGAATGTGATTTGCTTCCTGTATAAAAGCAGAAGCCTTGGGGAATGGTCTCTTAGCCTATGGCACGCTTGGACCTTGCATGTAGCCGTGTTGTTGCTCAGCAGCCTGCTATGTGCTGCCGACCTTGGGACTTAAAATGGACTTAAGTTAATGGTCTGCCATGTGGTTTGGTAACATTGGGACTATGCCTTTTTACTTGTCAACCTTGGGGCTTCTCAGCCTCAGCAACCAGCAGCTGTCTGAGGGAAGAAAAGTCTTTAGCTCCAGTGGACCAGGAGCAGGAGAGCTGGACCCCAAGGTTGAGGGGCTTTCACCCAACCCTTAGAGCCTGGCACTTTGAACTTGGACTTAAAACCTCCAAATTGTAAGAATAAACTATTTGTTAAGGCCATCCCATTTGTGGTATATTCCTGTCAGAGTGGCACTAGGTAACCAGAACAAACACCCTAACTCTTCTTCAGTCTTTCTTATTCATTATGCAGCTTTCTTATGAATATGAGGCAGTTGCATATACCATGACTTGGATAAGGCATGCCTTAATCCTCAAAGTGCCATCTGTGCTTTATTACACTTTAAAGAGGCCTTTTGCAGATCTGTCCAAAGAAATACGTCGTTTGATTTCTTGACTGCTGATTCCACGGATGGTGATTGTGAATCCAAGTAAAATGAAATCCTTGATAACTTCAATCTTTTCTTCATTTATCATGATGTTGCTTATTGGTTCAGTTGTCCTCACAAATAAAAAGAATTTTGTATTCTTTATGTTGAAGTACAATCCACACTGAAAACCAAAAGAACCAAACTTACTGCTATTGATTTGTTTCTGACTCATAGCAGCCCCATTGGATTTCCAAGGCTGTAAATCTTTACAGAAGTAGATCACCCCATCTTCCTTCTGCAGAGCTGCTGGTGGGTTTTGAACCACTGACATTCCAGTTAACACTCAATTGACTTATCCACTATGCCACCAGAGCTTCTTGGTACTCTGAATCCACACTGAAGGCTATAATAATTGTTCTTCATCAGTAAGTGCTTCAGTTTATCATTCCCAGTATAGTCGACCATATGAACGACCAATTTGAAACAGCCAATACCAGTCCATTTCAGCTCACTAATGCCTAGGATATTAGTCTTTATGTGTTCCAATTCATTTTTGACAGCTTCCAATGCATACTTCATATACTCCACATTTTGATTACTAATGGATGTTTGCAACTGTTTCTTATTTTGAGTCATGCCCCATCAGCAAATGAAGGTCCAGAAAGGTTTTCTCCATCCACATAATTAAGGTCAACTCTACTTTGGGAGGCAGCTCCTCCCAGTCGTATTTTGAGTACCTTCCAACCTGACAGGCTCATCTTCTGGCACTATCAGACAGTGTTCCACTGCTGTTCATAAGACTTTCACTGGTCAATTTTTTTTTGGAAGTAGATTGCCAAGTCCTTCTTCCTACTCTGTCTAGGTCTGAAAGCTCCACTGAAACCAGTCTATCACGGGTGACCCTGCTGGTATCTGAAATAATGGAAGCATAGCTCACAACATCACAGTAATACACAAGCCACCACAGTCGGACAAATTGACAGACAAGTAGTGGAGATTGAAAAGAAAAATCAAGTAGATTAAAATCCCAATTTTATATTTTCATTAAAAGAATGCCCTTTCTAGAGAGGAAGCTTAGTCATACTTCATGCTGGCATGATACAAAAAGAAGCCCCCAGAGTTCCTTTAGCACATATTCTCATACACTTCCTGAATTTTCTCTGAGATGCTCTACTCAAGATGGATCTATACCCTCTGGACAAGATATGATAACAGACCCTATAGGTTAAAAAGTTACATGTAAAAGTAATCTCTTTTTGCACTCCCCTGGGACTTTAGGTAAAAATATAAAAACTCAACCATCCTTGAGCAAGATGAGCAGGGATGAATTGGAAGACAGTTTCCTTCGACTCCGTGAAGAGCACATGCTGGTGAAGACATTTTCTTGGAAGCAACAGGATGAGATCAAAAGGTATCTCAAGTTCTCCTTAAGTCTTTGGAAGCTGTATCTATACCAGGCCTACAACACACTGAATAAAAAGGAATACATTTTTGCTAAAATAATTATGCCAGAAAATTAATCAAATTTCAAGGCTGAGGGGCTCAAAAAATAATTTTTGAAGCAATAGAAATTGCTTTATTCTGTTTTCCTACCAAACATACCAATAGACTGTGGCCACAAAGCATCATCAAGAACCTGGGTAAAACTGCTTCAAACCACCGAGCAGGAGACTGGGCTATCAGGCTGAAAACCTTCTTTCATCCAGGTCCTGTTCTGCTCACAAAGCAGAGGAAAGCCTGAGGGCCATGGCCAACATCTCAGAGGAAGGAAGGTTGTAGGGACAAGTAGGAGTTGCTGTTAGGTGCCCTCAACCTTTATTCACAAAACAAAAATAAAAATCATATTGATCGTTTGCTATGTGCAGGCAAGTGGTAAATGTTTTATATGTATTAACTAATATTATAAACACCGTTAATTCAGGCAATATCTCTACAGAAGTAGATTGGCCAGTCTTCCTTCTGAGGAGTGGCTGGTAGGTTTGAATCACCAGCCTTCTGGTTAGCAGTCAGATGCCTTGTTGTTGTTATGTGCCGTCGTCAGACCCAACTCATAGGATTCAGAGTGACCCCTCCTTGGGTTTCCGAGGCAGTATCACTACAGAAGTAGATTGCCCAACCTTCCTTCCGAGGAGTGGCTGGTGGGTTTGAACTGCCAGCCTCCTGGTTAGTAGTCAAGTGCTACCAGAGTACTATGCTACCAGAGTTCCCTCAGATGCCTTGTTGTTGTTGTTTGCCGTAGAGTCGGCCTGACTCATAGCGACCCCTCCTTGGGTTTCCGAGGCAGTATCACTACGGAAGTAGGATTGCCCAGCCTTCCTTCCGAGGAGTGGCTGGTGGGTTTGAACCGCCAGCCTTCTGGTTAGCAGTCAAGTGCCTTAGGCACTATGCTACCAGAACTCCTTGTTGTTGTTGTTGTCATTTGCCGTCGAGTCGCTCCCGACTCATAGCGACCCCTCCTTGGGTCTCCAAGGCAGTATCACTACGGAAGTAGGATTGCCCAACCTTCCTTCCGAGGAGTGGCTGGTGGGTTTGAACTGCCAGCCTTCTGGTTAGCAGTCAAGTGCCTTAGGCACTATGCTACCAGAGCTCCTCAGAGCTCCTTAGGCACTGGTATTAACAGTGAAAGGAGGCACAGAGAGGTTAAGTGATTTGCCTAAGATCCCAGCAAAGCCGGAAGCTCTTAACACTGAAATATACTACGCGAAGTGACCTTATGGCATTGGCTTTCAAAAAGGCCACTTGCATCAGAATTACCTGGTGGGCTTGTTAAAATGTTAATTCCTGATGCCACTAGAGACCTATTGAAGCTAGATCTCTGGGGCGGGGACCTGCCATCTTAAGGAGAGAGGAAATATATAGGGAGAGTAGGGAGAGTTGGAGGTGGTGCTAGGAGAAGCAGTAGCAGAGAGGAATCTGAGATGGGGGAGGGGGTAGATGGGAAGAGCGGGGACTCTGAAAGTCCGAGTTCTATCTCTAGAACACATTTTGAAGATGTTGGTGTTAATGCCCCCAGGAACAAACCTGTAGTTGAACAAGTTGGGTTCATCAGTTGTTGCTTCTAATGGTTCATTTAGAATCTGTAAGATTGCAGGCTTCTACTGTATACCAAGAAACTCTGGTAGCATAGTGCCTAAGGCATCTGACTGCTAACCAGAAGGCAGACGGTTCAAACCCATCAGCCACTCCTCGGAAGGAAGGTTGGGCAATCTACTTCCGTAGTGATACTGCCTCGGAAACCCAAGAAGGGGTCGCTATGAGTCAGGTCCAACTCGACGGCACATAACAACAACTGTAAACCAGCATACTTCAGAGTTGATTGTTTTGTATTGTAGAGAACTTGAGAATCTGGTAACATCAAAAGGTTACATGGGCCTAAACAATTTTGCTTCTTAGTTGATAACTATAAAGTACTTGAAATTATGGATGTTAAATGGCTAGAGTCTATCCCCTGCTCCTCACTACACCCTGCCTTGCACCCACATGAAGGCAGAAAGCTCCACACCAAAACCCAAGAGGGATGATGTATGGGGAGTGGGGGGAGGCAATCATTATGTGCCACCAATGCACTGTCCCTGTTCTATGCACTTTACATATGTTAACATATTTAATCCTCATAACAACCTTATGAGACAGACATTATTATTATCATTTTCACTTATGATGTTGTTGTTGTTATGTGCTGTTGAGTCGGACCCGACTCATAGCGACCCCTCCTTGGGTTTCAGAGGAAGTATCACTACAGAAGTAGATCGCCCCATCTTCCTTCCGAGGAGTGGCTGGTGGGTTTGAATTGCCAGCCTTCTGATTAGCAGTCAAGTGCCTTAGGCACTAGGCTACCAGAGCTTCCATTTTCACTTATAAATTTGGAAAATAGAGCACAAAAGTGTTGAGTAATATACCTAACATCACAGTCAGGAAATGTCAGAATAGACAGGCAGTGGAACCACAGAATCTAATTGTAAAGGTAAAAAGCATGACTTTAGGTCAAGATAACAAAGAGGTTAAGTATCTACTATAGGTAAGGTTCAGTGTATTAGTTGCTATAGAAGAATAATCCTTGAAGCTGGGCTCATACACAGAGGTGCACAAGACAGTTATTGGGGTGGGAGAAGTAAATATTGAAATTTCTAGTTAGATTTATCTCCTCTTTTAAAATGAGTATTTCTATTTAAAAAAAAAATAATAATCCGTAATTCATTAGTACCGAAGTAAATGTGTATCATTTAAAAATAAATATACCCATACATATATCTGGGGAGTGCACCAGCATTTTTTACTGAAATGAATGTGTGATCACTGCAATAGAAAAAGAAGTATAACAAAATGTCTCTGCGTCAAGGAGTCAGTGTATTGGAATTAGAAAGTTAATTTTTTTCTTTTTAAGAAAATAATGAACCGAGAAGGAAGGGCTGCTTATGCACAGGGAGACAGCTTAGGGTGCAGAAGAGTATGGAGGGATGAACACTGGGAAGAGGTAACTGTGGGAAGGAAGTGGGAGGGGAGCTGTTGCATTGTAAATTTTGGTCAATGACATGAGACAAAGTATATTATGTGAACTGCTGTATGAAAAGTGAATTTACTCTGTAAATCTTCACCCAAATCAAAATAAAATTAAAAAAAAAAAAAGAAAAGAATGAACCACAGTAGGACAATTCATATCACAGGTCAATTCGTGATTAACTGCCACCAAATAAACTGTAGAAATAATAACTGACATTGAAGGTGAAACCACGTGTTCACTGTCTTTCATTTTTGCCCATCGGTTGAGGACGACCTTGCTTCGGTTGAGCGCTGTGGGTCGGGACCTGCGGGCCCAGGCGGCGGCGGAGCAGCTCCCGGAGCCGGCAGGGCGGCAGGGGAACGTGGAGTGGCAGCAGCGCCCTGCGATGCACCGCTGTCTCCCGATGCCCAACCAGCTGCAGCAGCAGATCCTGCGCTCCTGCAGGTCTTCCAGGCCCGCCCAACCTCGTGCCCACGTGGAGCGCAGACAGTGCCACACCGCCAAAACCCCGGTGCCTGAGAAACCCAGGAGAGGTGAGGTACAAGGCTATTCCTCAGGGTTTAACCACTGGGAAGGATTGATTTACAGTCACATTTTACTGCTGCTCGATATCCCCCATCCAGTGGCAGTCATTAGGATTGGTATCACCCAGTGTGGTAACTCATGGTGTCACCCCCCTCGGTGAACCTCCTCCCGTACCAGACCATACAGAATCCTTAATTATACTTGTTTTCAATTGTAACCATACAATAATATGTGATATATAGTTGTAAATTGTTTAAATGTTTAAATGTTATAATGTCAGATTATATGAATACTGACAACAAAATTGTTTTGTAACATCTTTCTACATTGAATTACAACATTATTAGTTACTGTCTCATTAGTCAATGAGCAGAAGCCTTTTTTGATTTTTCTCCTTTAATTACTACTCCATTCTCAAAAGAGTTATTGATATAGGTTCACTGATTACCATGACATTGTTGCTAAAACATCAGAAAATTTCACATCTGCAACTATAAAAACATCAGAAGCAATGAAAATGAATGTGTTCTTGTAGCACACAAAACCACCTGATTCAAAACATCATTGTAAATGGGTAATTAACACAGTTCTTACCAGAGTACATTACCAAAAAACTGCCATCCAGTCAATTCCAACTCATAGCGACCCCCATTGGGTTTCCAAGACAATGAATCTTTATAGAAGCAGTCTGCTTCATCTTTCTTCTGCATAGAGGCTTGTGGGTTTGAACCAGTGACTTTTTGGTTAGCAGCCAAATGCCTTAACCACTACACCACCAGAGCTCCTTATAGAGTATGTCAGAAAGTTAAAAATATAATTAGTGTAGAGTTGTAGTGTAGCCTTGTAGGTATACTGATACATGTAAAGTAGGCTTGTAAAAAATGTTTTTGTTGTTATAATTAACTACAGGGATATTTTAATAAAAATTATAAAATTCTACTGAAATACTGCACAAAATTTTTATAGACAGTCATTTTGGTGTCACTCCTCTGGCAGTGTTACCTAGTGTGGTCTGTACCCCCTGTACCCCCTCCTAGTGATGCCACTGCTCCCATCACCCCATTTTGTTCTTTTGTTTTCAGTCCCCCTTTCCTACCTCCCTAAAATTTTCTTTTCCCTGAGTGGAATGTCAGGTTCAAAATTCTCAGTTCACCATGGAGTGTTGCTGAAGGGAGGAGAATTGGACGATGAGAAACAGGGACTTTGCTGGTTGACTTTGCAGTGGGGCAGAAAAAAGCAGATATTCCTGTTCAGGTGTGAGGGGAGTGATCTCAAGTCTGGTCCTCCCACTGTATGTCTGTGTTAGGTGGCTGGAGAGTCCAGATTTCTAACAATGGTGCCTCTAAAGCTGGGGTTCTTAATCTTTAGTGGGGCATGAACAAACCTTGTCAAAGCTAAGGGTCCCCAGACCCCTGCAAAAAAAAAAAAAAAAGGCACGTACACATATATAAAACTTTGTCTATACTCTCATGGGTTCAATGATTCCCAAAGCCCATCCCTGAAGTTCAGGCCTAGACCCCAAAACCCATGTTGAGTCAATTCTGAATCATAGTACCCTATTAGACAGAGTAGAACTGCCCCATAGGGTTTCCAAGGCTGTAAATCGTTATGGAAGCAGATGCCACATCTTTCTCCCGCAGAGCATCTGGTGGGTTCAAATCACTGACCTGTTGGTTAGCAGCTGAATACTTTAACCACTGTGCCACCAGGGCTCCTTCCAGGCCTAGAAACCAGGTTTTATCATTGTAAATCACTGATAAGAGTTGCAAGAGGCTGAGAAGTCTTTCTCTGGCTGGTTGTTGTTGTTGTTATGTGCCATCGAGTCTGACTTATAGCGACCCCTCCTTGGGTTTCTGAGGCAGTATCACTACGGAAGTAGATTGCCCCATCTTCCTGCTGAGGAGTGGCTGGTGGGTTTGAACTGCCAGCCTTCTGTTTAGCAGTGAGGTAGGAAACCCAATGTTGAGTTCCAGGTTAAAGACACCTCGTTCCCATAGACCTAAACTGGGGCTGAGTAGCCTAGGTGAAATAAATCTACACACAGCATTTAATGTAAATACACTTAGCTTACTAATAAGTACTCATATGTCAATATGGTCCTATACTTTCAAGGCCATATTCTAGCCAACCAAACCTTTGCAAAATCACCTAAAAGTAGAAAAATCAGATAAGTCTAAATGCCAGTTCAGTTTAACAGTTTAAGTTCAGCCTTATTGAGCTGAGTACCAAGAACTGGAGATAAACATGCACACAGTCGCTGCCCTGGACAAGCTTGCATCTTTTTTTTTTTTTTGCATTCTTTCCATTTAAACTCACTGACTTGAGACTCTACAATCCTGCTGATTTATTAAATCTGTAATTGCAGTTCTATGCAAGAATAAAGACTAAGAACTGCTCCTCTGGGATCACGTGTCATACAAGGATTTCCCTTGGTCTCAAGAAGGGCTTGGAACTGGTTCATTATGGTTTGACCCCCTGCTAATAATTTGCATTTCCACCCAAGATATACTGAATCATAATCTACATTTTAACAAGATATCTTGGTGCTTCTTATAAGTCTTACAGAGTCTTGTGTATACATAAGAATCACCTGGGGATCTTGTTAAAATGCAAATTCTGATTCAGTATTTCTGGGGTGGACATGCAAATTCTCAGCAGGAAGTGGAACCAGAATGAACTGGTTTAAAGCCCTGGCCTCAAGACTCCCTAGTTCCATCATTTGGTGTTCTAGTTCTAGCACTTGGTATTCTGGAGAATTCTGTTGCCAGAGTCTCCATCTTCTATCTAATTTCAGGGCCAAAAGACAGACTGAGCTACACAGCCCCTCCTACATTCAAGGGGGATCTGACAAATGAAAAAACTGTAGCTGAAATATCCAGTGAACCCAGCAAACTGTAAGTTCTTTCGTTTATCCTGTGTACCTATTACTCATGCAACTTTAATTGGAAACACATAATTTAGGAAACGAGTGTTAACAATATAGAGTCCTTCTAGCAGGAGCTCTGGTAGCATAGTGCCAAGGCACTGACTGCTAACCAGGAGGCTGGCGGTTCAAACCCACCAGCCACTCCTCGGAAGGAAGGTTGGGCAATCCTACTTCTGTAGTGATAACTGCCTCGGAAACCCAAGGAGGGGTCGCCTCGATGGCAAACAACAACAACAAGCATGATCAGAGAAGATGAAGGTCAATCCTAGAGTAATTCAACTTTATTGCTTAAAAATGGAAAATGAATATTTTTCTGGCCTCAGAGGAAAAGCAAATAAAGTCCCTTGTCTAATTGAAGACATTTCCTCTATTTTTATTTATATTTTTGCCGTTGGGTCATAATTCATTTATACTTCTATTTGACACTTGAAATCCATATTTCATAAGATTATCCTCCACACATACCAAGATTATTAACTCCTCTAACTTCTTTTTATATTTGTGAGAGCTCTATTCTAAACCCTGATAACATGGCAGTTTCTACTTCTACTTTTTGTGTTTAATGTTCTAACAGTACAATTTCTTTCAACAAAGCCATAATTACAACTAAACTCACGCCTATGCATACCTAGCGGAGCCCACAGTATGACCAGCAATACAATGCAAGTAGAAGAACCATCGATGTCTCCTGAGAAAATGTGGTCCAAAGATGAAGATTTTGAACAGAGAAGTTCATCAGAGTGTGCTCAGAAGGCCACAGAGCTTCGGTAAGAGAATGCATTCCGTACCTCAAACCACAGTGAACTGAGGAAGTAAGAGTGTACTTTTCTCTATATCAGCAGAAAAGAGAATGTTTGGGATTAAGCTCAATCTGAGGAGTAGACCCAGAGTCCCTAGTGCGTTAAGAAATGGGTTAACCTAATGGGGATGCTTATGTGTAGTAGAAGATTTGCTAATTCACTTCGTACAAGGAAAACTATGTCATTCTCACTACCAGGAGGGGTAGCCTTTAATGGGCATCAGTTATTGACGAATTGTGAGAACCGTGGATGCCTAGGCCCCACCCCAGCAATTCCCTTCACTTATTTGGGAGTAGGATCTGTTATTGTTATTGTTGTTATGTGCCATCTAGTCAGACCCGACTCATAGCGACCCCTTCTTGGGTTTCCGAGGTGGTATCACTATGGAAGTAGATTGCCCAACTTTCCTTCTGAGGAGTGGCTGGTGGGTTTGAACTGCCAGCCTTCTGGTTAGCAGTCAAGTGCCTTAGGCACTACACTGAGGAGCTCTACTGGTGATTCTAATGAGCAGCTTGTACTGGGAATCACTGAGATAGACCACTAAGATGGGAAAAAAACAAATTCACTGCCATCAAATTGATTCTGACTCATAGCAATCCCCATTGGGTTTCCAAGGCTATAAATCTTTATGGAGGCAGACTGCCTCATCTTTCTTCCATGGAATGGCTGGTTCAAGCCACTGATCTTTTGGTTAGCAGCCAAATGCTTTAACCACTACACCACCAGAGCTTCTTGAGACAGAGCACAAGGAGCCCAAATCTTCCCCAATACCTTTCCAATGACAAATCAAAAAATGATCTCCTAGGTTCAGAAATGCTAATCTGCCTTGTTGTCCTTCTCTACCTCACCTTCCTAGTTTCTCTAAGGCGGCAAGGCTCAGACCCAGCTGCATTTAGCAAGGTTTATGGGAAACTGTGAGCACCGTAATTGACAAACAGCTATTATGTTTTCTCAGAACAGAGTTTACGGTTAGTGGTCCATCAAACCTCAGCTGATGTGATAGGAAATGGCAGAAAGGAGATTATTTACCAGAGTGTACATACACTCCCAACTTCTGGTGAGTTGTGGGGAAGATGGAAAAGCTGGAGGCAAGAGGGAGATGTCCTTATTGGTGCACAGTGGAGAGGAAAGGTGCTTAACCTTGTGCTTTGATAGACAGAGTATTTCAGCAACTTCTTTCTGCAGAGCTTCCATCAGGGAGAATATAGAGCTGATTCGACTTAAGAAGCTCTTACATGAAAGGAACGCCTCACTGGTAGTGACAAAAACACAATTAACAGAAGTTCAAGAGGTGAGTTGCCATCATCAGCTGTGCTTTCTTGGAGAGAGGAAAAAATAACAATTAGTTAAGATCTGTATTAATTGCTCTCTTTTACGTATGAGAAACCATAATTTAGAGAGACTAAGTTACTTGTCCAAGGTTACACAATTTTTAGGTAATATTCAAATCCAAGTCTTGCAAGTCAGCATATTCTTTCCCATGATTTCTCTATTAGCAAGAAGGCTCAAGCCCTGTCCATTAAAAGTGGAAGTAAGTGGAGTTTATACATGTCAGGGTTAAGGTCCCAGCCAAGGACCACAGTCAGAGTTTAATTAAATCAGGAAGCCAAGAGCAATAATGGGAAAGGAAGGAAGCCGGCGTTTACTGAACACTTTCTATGTGCTGGATTCTGTCCTAGATATTTTACATTCATCATCTCCCTTAAGCCTGGCAACAGACCTTAAGGTAAATACATTTAACAGATGTGGGAACTGAGCTTCAAAGAAGTTAAATAACTTTCTCAAGCCATAAAAATAGGCAGGGGCAGAGCAAGATTTGAGTCCGGATTTATCTGGCATCAAGGCTCATGCTCTTTTGCTGTTACTAACACAACAGAAACTCATATCAGGATTGTGGAGATAGGGCATCAAAGGTAGTAAGGGGTAAGTCAACCCTGTTCTTTTTGTTCTGAATAGATATTTATTGAATGTCAGGAACTGTGCAAAGCACTGGGATAGAAAGATTACAAAGATAGATAAGATAGCTCCTGCCTTCAAGACACTTACAAAAGTGAGAGGACAGCTTGTAAGTAGGTATCAGTATCAGTTGCCATCAAGTTGATTCGGATTTCTGATCACCTGGTGCATGGCAGTGTAGAATGGTGCTCCATGGGGTTTTCGGTAGCTGATCGTTCAGAAGGAGATCGCCAGGCTTCTCTTTGAAGGCACCTCGAGGTGGACTTGAACCTCCAGCCTTTCAGTTAGCAGTCAACCACATTAACTATTTGTACCTCCCAGGAGTTCCTTCTCAGGAACTCCCAGTAGATTATAGATGACTGTATTATTTGTATATTTCTGAATTTTTCAAATTTCTAAAAAAATTACAAAACCACAAGGAATGATCATTCTGGCAGGAGATTGAATAGGTTGCCTACTTCAAGACTAGAGGCAGAGAAATCAGGAAAATGATTACTGCAGTGGTCCAAGAGAGAGAACATGAGGGCCCAAAGTGAGGCTGTGTCAAGGACCGGAAGAGAAAGGGACCATACTGAGAGATGTCCAGGAAGTAGAAACACAGACTTTGTCACCAAAAGGGAGTGGGATGAGGGAAAATGAGAAATGAAAGATGACTCCTGGGTTTCTAGCTTGGGTGATTAGAGGATAGTGGTGCCCTTCACCAATACTGGATCTGGCTAGCGTTAGCAATGCCCTCCAATTATCTGTTCTCATAAAGGCTAACGGCATCTTCACAAGGCCAACCTCTAAGCAGATGTCTTTTAGAGAACAATGCATAAGCTTGTTTTCTGGTTAACTCTGGTAACAATTAAAAAATGTGAAAATGTGGATAAGAAGGTAATTTAAAGTTATATTAGTAAGTAGCTATTTTTGTAGAATTAGATTTTAAAAAATCTATATGTTTCTATTAAAAAAAATAAGGAAAAAGTAAAAAAAGAATTTCCTTATGTGTGTTAATGGCAGGAAATGGGAGTAGAGAAGATCTAAAATAATGGATCATTGCCCACAATTTATTTTTTGAATGTAAGACACACAATTTGTGTTTCTTTAGCAAATTACCTTTCTAGTTATGCTTTCTTACACATATACTAAAGTGAGTTTGCATTCCCTTAATCCTTTAGCAGTAAAATATGGTGGTCAACAAACACCACAGGCTCTGGAGTTATACAGGCTGAGGTAACATTCTGTCTCTTGTTACCTATTCTTAGCAAGCTACTCTCTGAACTTCTTTGAACTTCTTTTCTTATTTTCAAACTTTAGATAATAAAACCTACCTCTCAGAATAAGGGTTAAATGAGGTAATATATGTGAAACAATTATAAAGATTACAAAAAAACCAAACTCACAGCCGTCCAGTGGGATCTGACTCATAGCGACCCCTCCTTGGGTTCTGAGTCCTATCACTAGGTAAGTAGATTGCCCAAACTTCCTTCCAAGGAGTGGCTGGATAAAGTTCATAAGGTAACATATAATGAAACACTTAGTAACATACAATGTAAGGCATGGTAACTACTCAACAAATGGTTGCTGTAGTTGTCAAGCTGATTATTGTTGTTTCTCTTTCTAAAACTGGAAGGAGGCCCTCTGAAACATGCTGAGAAACAGATAGCACTTAGTTTGAGATTAAATATTCTTCTTGTATAACCCACTAAATGCAATGCAAATGTAAATAATTGACCATTCATCCTTTCAAAAGAAATAATGTAACTTACTACATTCACAGACTAGCTGGCCAAGTAGGGCAGGTGAAAAGGAGTAATAATTAGTAAACAAGTACACAAATTTACTTGATTTATGGAAATTAGAGTTTTTTTTTTTCCCCTTGGAATAATTTCATTACATATACATATTTTCAGTTACATTAAATAAAATTACTCAATTTACTGCCTTTTCCACTCATATTTTTTCCCTTATTTTAATGCATTTTATTGAAATATAATTTATGTGCAGTGAAATACACAAAACTAAAGTGACATGGGTCAATGCTTTTTTTTTTTTTTTTGCAGTGTTCCCTGCCCTCCCCTCCCACCCCTGGCAATCAACAAAGAAAGTTTCCTTCCATATATAAACCTTTCCTTGACCCTCCACAACAATGAACTAATACTATATTTGTCCTTCTGTGATCAACTTACTTCACTCAGCACAATGTCCTCCAACTTCATCCATATTAGGCGGTGTTTTGCAGAATACATTATTCTTTAGTGCTGCTTAGCATTCCATATGTGTATGTACCATAATTTGGTCACCCACTCTTCCGCTATAAATCTTAGAGATAAGTCCTTTGCCAGATATGTAATTATTGGCAAATATGAATTTGTTGGTGTCATTTTTGTTATGTGCTTTTTCGTGGTGTCTATTTCTTTGTTCCATATAATTTTCCATGCTGAGCTTGTTTTGTTTATTAATTGTGTTATCACTTCCTTCATTGCTGTTGTTTTAATATTTGCTGAATATTTATGCTGGTCCTCTTTTATGACATGAAGGTTTATCATTTTCCTCTGAGGTCACCCTATGATTTATAGTTTTCTTCCTAAGTTTAAAACGGTCCATTCTATCTTGTAGTTGTCTTGACTTCCCTACCAACTAGAAATTCTGTAATGACAGTTTTTTCCCTCCTTTTGGTTTGTTGTCCTCATTTGTCAATTGATGTCTCTGGTTCCCTGTTTACAATCTTGTAGGCTTATTTACTTTGGACACTTCCATAGCTGCATTGGTTTCTGGGTTATATCATCATGTGTGTTAATGGTCAGTTGTGGTTGGCTGTTGTTGCTTCTCTGTCCAAAGGGCACCCTTCAGCATCACTTGTAAGGTTGGTCTGGTTTTAACAAATTCCCTTAATTTCTGCTTATCTGGAAATGTCCTAATTTCACCATCATATTTGAGGGACACTTTTGCTGGGTACATAATTATTGGTTGGAAATTTTTCCCCTTCAGTGTTTCATATATATCATTCCATTGTCTTCTTGCCTACATGGTTTCTGTTGAGAAATCCAAGCTTAGTCTTATTCGTTGCCCCTTGTAGGTAACTTTTGTTTTTCCCATGCTGCTCTCATGATTTTTTCTTTGTCTTTGATTTTGGTAAGTTTGATGATGATATGTCTAGGTGATTTTCTTTTGGGGTCTATCTTGTTTGGGGTTTGTTGGGCTTCCTGAATGGATATATTCTCATCTTTCATCATACCAGGAAAATTCTCTTCCAACAAATATTTGACACTTTTCTCTGTGGTTTTATTTGTTTCTTCCTGTTTTGGAATTCTTCATGTAGGTTATTCCTTTTGATGGTATTCCACATGAACCTTAGGCTTTCTTCATTTTGTTTTGCTCTTTTTCTGATTTATTCCTTTCCAAAGAAGTGTTCAGGTATTTGCCTTCAATCTTCCTAATTCTGTCTTCCATTGATTCAACTGTTCCTTTGCCCATTCAATGTCTTATCTAATTCTGAAAATTTAGTATTAGTCTTCTGGATTTCCGTGTGTAGATTTTGTATCATTTCTAATTTTTCATTTATTTTGTCATTTTGTTCTTGTATTTTCTTTTGAAATTGTTCTAGGGTTTTCTCCATGTTTTCCTTGATCTGTCTCCCAATTTGTTGAAGATACCTAAATATAATTATTTTGAATTCCTTATCAGGGAGTTCTAATGCTGCATCTTCCTCAGGAATGTGTTTTGGGTCTCTATGCTGGTCCCTTGTTTCTCCTGCTTTATCTTACTTCTTTGTGTGGACTGTGATGCTCTGTTGTCTCCAAGGCATTGTGACGTTTTTGTGTTTATATTTAATTGGTGATTGTATGTTGGAGTGACTTGCCCACAATTTTCATTTTCTTTGTTTTGTTTGTATGTTATCTATGTAAGCAGGGTACTGTGCTGTGCTCCTCTATTTGCTAGTGGGCAGCACTTATACAGTCACCACCTGTGTCCTTTTCTGTTGTCAGCCTCTCATATATCCCTTCCAACCTTGGCAAACAGAGCCTATCCTTAGGTCCCTGGAATCCAAATGAAGATGCTATCACTTTAAAATCCAAAATGGTTGCCACTTGTAAAAATTCAAAATGGCTGCACCTTCGGTCACTTTAAGTATCCAAAATGGCTGCTGGTGTAAGCAATCAAAATGGCTGCTGCCTCCGGACAGCGGAAAGTCAACAGCTCAGGTTGTCTCCCACCGTGTTGTTTCCCTTCCTAGTCATAGGCCACCAGCATAGTCATCCCTGCAGTCCTTGGTGACCAGGGCTGATCTTTTTTAGGTCAATTCTCAGGTCCCAATACCACTTGAAAGTATTCAGGCTGTTGGTCCTGTCAGAGTAGCTAACAGTCCACAGCTCTGACCATCTTTCACTGTTTTCATTCAGGTTTTTCCACTGGTTGGTGCCTAATCCACTTCTGTATAGTTCCTTTCAAAGCTCAGGGCTCCAGGATCTTCTGTATCTCTGTCAATTGGTTTTTCTTTTCTTTGTTGAAGAGGGTCTGTGTCGCTTGTCTGCCTATTCCTTCATCTTACTGGAAGTCCCCCTAGAGTGTTTTTGGAAAAAGAAATATTTAAGGATGTTTATTATAGAGATAAATAAATACCAAACATAAATATCCAATGGATAAATCAATAGAATAATACTTATTTCTCTCTTCCAGGCATATGAAACCCTGCTCCAGAAGGTACTTAATAAAGATTCCTTGAATCTCTGTTTGTTAATAGAGTAATCAAATTCAAATAAATTCATATTTATCTCCAACTAATACAACATCAGAATTTAGCCAACTAAATCAAAGTTATTATAAGTTTCTACTAAGACAACTGATATTTTATTGTCAGAAAATATCATTACACTATCTCCATAAAAACTGAATATGAGATCTGCATTGAGAAATATTTGGTATAGTGTTTTTCAGGCTATTGCTTTGGAGAATTATAGCATTTGTTCAAAGAGTCCTAAGAAAATTCTTCCAGCATGTGTGATGTGATGGGATACAACAAAGTTGTCACAAATCTTCTCTGGTGTTATTAAATATTTGGCCAGATTCATCCCTATAATTGGGTGACAGATGTGGAGTTGGGGCTGAGTGAATGTCAATGATTAATGGTCACTAAGGCAGAGCTCTGTAGTGATCCATAGGTTTTTCACTGGCTAATATCAGAAATAGATTGCCAGACCTTTTTTCGTACTCTATTTTAGCCTCAAAGCTCTGCTGAAACTTGTCCACCATGGATGACCCTGCAGATATTTGAAATATGGGTGGCATAGCTAACAGTATCATAGCAACACACAAGCCACCACAGAACAAGAAACTGACAGACAGATGGTGATAACAGAGGGCCAGTAAAGATGAGAGAAACCCTCAATGTGATGGGTTGACACAACAGTTACAACATTGGACTCAAACGTACCAACAATTGTGAAGATGGTACAATATTTTGTCCTGTTATACATAACATTATGTCATGAGTAGGACTCTGTGGCAACTAACAACACAAAGCAACAACAAATCAGAGTTCCCAGCATAATCAGCCACAGATGTTCCTCACCAGGGAAACAATCTAAAACCAATAACTAAACTCAATGCCATTGGGTCAATTCCAACTCATAGCGACCCCCTTTGGGTTTCTGAGGTGGTAAATCTTTACAGAAGTATATTGCCCAGTCTTCCTTCCACGGAGTGGCTGGTGGGTTTGAACCACCAACCTTCTGGTTCACAATCAAATGCCTTAGGCACTTCACCACCAGAGCTCCTTGAGAAACAATATAGTTCACCTAAAATATAGTCACTTTACGTCTGGAGTCATCTGATATCAGCTGCCACTTTCTCAGGTGCAAAGGGAGGACTATGTCATCGCAAAAAAGCATCAGATAGTTTAGAAAGTTAAAGGCACCCTTTAAACATGGCACCTAACTTAGAGTTAGGGCTTAGTTTGAACCTTGGAAAAAAGAGGCTTAAATTATGAATTACAATTTCCCAGAGTGGAAAATTCTCACTTAACAGAGAAACTATAATTCCAGATAAATTCTAGGATGAAAAGTAAGGTCAGTTTACAGTGCAAAAGCAATGGAATACTAATCAAGGTCACTCTTGGTGACAACTACTGAAGAATGCTAGGATTACTAGTATCTTGAGACCACCATTTGCTGAGTAATATGGCCATCCCCAGAGTGCCTTTCCTTTTGTCTCAGAATCAGGGAATCCTGGGTGTAGCTCATGATGCCCTCCTCGGCCAGGTGAATGAGCTCAGGGCAGAGCTGAAGGAGGAGAGCAAAAAGGCTGTGAGCTTGAAGACCCAACTGGAAGATGTAGCTATCCTGCAAGTGTCTCTGAAGGAGGTAAATTACCATAATAATTAAAAAATACCATCAATAACAAACTACATTCTAACTTCAGAGATGGTAAAATGTGTATCTTACCAGTATTTCAGTTTTACAAATGAGAAAAATGAGGCTCCATGTGGTTAACTAATTTTCTCAAGATTAAACTGTGAGAGGGTTTCATAGTGACATCTTTCCTCCAAAGTTATTACTCTTTCAAAATGTACTGCTTCTTCCCTAGCAGTAGAAACCCGGACACCATGAAAACTTGCTTCAGAGAATCATCATCAATTCCACTAAAAGTTTTTACTCCACTTTGAGTTGGTTCTGTTCTCTCTAGTTGAATGATTCCTCTCTCCATCATTGACATAGGAGATGAGCATAGAAGAGCTCTTGCCCTATCCCCACATTGCAAGAGAAAAGAGAAAACCTATGCAGGGCAATAGATTTCAAAATGTTATCTCAAGCACTCTACTATCATTCTTAGTTTCAGGAGAGAGTTGAAGATTTGGAAAAAGAACGAAAATTGCTGAATGACAATTATGAGAAACTCTTAGAAAAGTGAGTACCAAATTTGGGTCTTAGAGCACTGTTTGCATTTTTTTTTTTCCCCTAAATTTCTATTGTGATTTGGGTGAAAGTTTACACAGCAAAATCACTTTCCATACAGCAGTTCATACACATGTTATCTCATGATATTGACTGCAATTTCCCATAATGTAACAGCTCTCTCCTCCCACTTCCCCCACATAGCTACTTCCCTGTGTCCTTCCCTCCCATGCACTCCTGCCCCACCCCCAGCTGTCTCCCTGTGCATACACTGACTGCCCTTCTATCTTCCCATGATTGATCTCTCCAAGGAATGTATCTACCTAATGTAAATGTTCAGCTCATATGTGTTTGCATAGTTTTTATAGAAAAATGCCTTCCAGATTTTAAAAATAATATTTAGTTTTGATAAGGTATGAGAAAAATGGTGTTCAGTATTGTTAGTGAAAGCATAAATTGGAATAATCTTTTTAGGATCTGACACTACCAAAATGTTAAATATGCATATCTTTTGTACTAGCAATTCCATTTTTTTTAAATCAATGCTGAAGGAATCCTATAAGCATTGACAATTATTGTATTGTTTATAAATTAAAAAAAATTAGAAACCACCCACATTCCCATTGATAGGGGATTGATTAAATCATGATGCATCCCTAGAAGGAAATTCTGTCCAGCTGTTATAAATGAGGTGGAGGTACATGTCTAAGATATATTTATTGTTAAAAGAAAAAAGCAAATAATACATTAAATTAATATATTAATATTAATGCTGGTCTAATTTTTGTTATGTGTATGTATGGATCCATAAACTGTTAATGAGGATATACTGGAGATACAAAGAGGTTTGGAGTAGGGCAAAGAGCACCTTCACTTTTGTTTTATATACTTCTATATTATTTCAATTTTTTGCAATGAATGTGTATCCATGTATGTCTTTTGTGGTTAAGAACACTTGGAAGTTTGAAAAAATTAAAATTTTCTTTTGACCCAGTTAAGGGCAGTAGATGGCAGATTGGGGCAGTTATCTGAGCATATCATAGAAACTCTGGTGGCATAGTGATTAAAGCCAGATAGTGCTTTGCCTTTTGTCTCGGAATCGGAGAATCAAGGTTTAAGTATTCACCTGCTAAAAAAAAAAAGGTCAGCAGTTCAAACCCATGAGCCGCTTCCATGGGAGAGATGAGGCAGTCTGCTTCCATAAAGATTTACAGCCCGGGAAACCTCATGGGATAGTTATACTCTGTATTATAGCATCGTTGTGAGTTGGAATAGATGGTTGGCAGTAGTATCAGGAAACAATGATGCTCTCAACTCAGTGAAGCAAAGCAGTGTGGGGATATCTATTCGTGGACCCCCTGTGACAAACATTGCTATTGTCCTCTTCCCTTTATCACGAAGAATATTATCTTTTTCAGTCACCTTGTGATGTATGGTGAGGAAATGCCAAGCAATCTTAGTATTAACCTGAGCAAGTTGTTTTTAGACCATATTTATTAAAATTAGAAAAAAGACATAAACAGAAATAAATATTTCACTATTAATGTCACTTCATTTGTGTAAATAATCAAGAATTAGCCATGTGTGTTTTGTGTTCAAAATGAGTCTGCCCTGACAGCTAAATACTATGGGGTACAGGGTTCTTCTTGTTAGCTGCCATCAAGACAATTGTGACTCAGGGTGACACCATATGTTTCAGAGTAGAACTGCTCCATAGAGTTTTCTTGGCTGCAGTCTTAATGGAAGCAGATCACCAGGCTTTCTGATACCTTCTGGTGAGTTAGAACCACAGTTGAGTATAAACTGTTTGCATCACTTAGGGACCTTGGAGTAAAAGGTATAGTCACTGAAAAGTCTAGTTCTTGCCCTCTGGTATATTTAAAAAACAAAACTCACTGCCATGAAGTCAATCGCAACTCCTACAGAGTTTCCAAGGCTGGAAATCTTTACAGAAGCAGATTGTCTCATCTTTCTTCTGTGGAGTGGCTGGTGGGTTTGAACAGGCAGCCAAACACCTTAACCACTACACCACCAGAGCCCTCTGGTATAATAATTTATAATCTAATTCAAAGGCAAGTATTCTCTAAACTGGCTATTGGTGAAGGCAGATAGAGGAATAGAGTAAGGAGAAGAGGAATATTTTGCACCTTATTTCTGATCTTACAGGCCTGAGAACATCTTGGTACATGATTCCCTGCATAAAGAAAGCCATCCCACTGGACAAGTTCCTTGGAAAATGAGTATGACTTGGGGTATTTGCTCAACGGAATACTTGAGAGCTAAACAGAGCAACTGTCCAATAAGACCCCAAAGTTCCAAGACAGTTGGTAAATGACAGTTACAGATAAAATAGGGGAAAAACATGTAGGAGAGTGAATGATGAACTAGGTCCAGGAGATGCTGAAAGTGTGTAATAGAGACGTCCTATCATTTACTTTCAAGTGTTGTCTGACGAGTGTCCCCTCCCTCCTTGCTCACTTCCTATTTTCAGCATGCTGAACAGCAGTACTGCGCCTCACTGGGACAATGAGCTTGTAGGAGAGCAGCTACAGGAGAAAGTCTCTCAGTTGCAGGATCACCTGAATGCTGAGCTGGAGGAGAAGAGAAATATCTTACTTCAGCTGAGCAAAGAGAAAGGTAGGTTGGGCCTTGAGGAGTCCTCTCAAGTGTGGCACCCTCTACTTCTGGTTTGGGAAAAGGGAACTTGGGCCATTGTTCTGGTTACCTAGTGCCGCTCTGATGGGAATATACCACAAATGGGATGGCTTAAATAAACAGAAGTTTATTCTTACGATTTGGAGGCTTTAAGTCCAAATTCAAAGTGCCAGACTCTAGGAGCTGGGTGAAAGCCTCTCAGCCTTGGGCTTTAGCTCTGCCTCCAGCTCCTGGCCCACTGAAGCTAGAGGCTTTTCTTCACTCAGACAGCTACTGGCTGCTGAGGCTGCCAAGCCCAAGGTTGACAAAATAAAAAAGCACAGTCCCAATATTACCAAATCACACTGCAGGCCATTGATTCAAGTCCATTGTAAGTCCCAAGGTCGGCAGAGCATGGCAGGCTGCTGAACAGCGACACAGCTACATGCAGGATTTAAGGTGCCATAAGCTAGAGACCATTCCCAAGGCTTCTCCTTAAATACAGGAAGCAGACCACATCCCAAAGGCAGCTACTCAGCTGCTTGTGGTAGATTCCACCATGGAGTTGATTGCCAGTCTCATCATGAGGAATAACTACCACCAGCTGCTCAGCCACTCAACCAGGCCCAGCCAAGTTGACACGCAAACATAACTACCACAGCTGTTATTTCCCCAGTCCTCATACTTTACCCTATTCTTGTGTGGGTCATGGAGAACTAGAATAAGAACACTGGAAATGAGAACATATTTACAATCAGGAAACATAACATCAATCTAACTTGCATTCTTTTCCCTGCATAATTTCTTTCCATGAGAAGGGATGCTAATTTTAAAATTTATTATGTTTTAAAATATTCATGTTACTTATCAAAAGTATTAAAAATGAATTTATCTGCCTTTTATCATTCTCCTCATTCAGTTTAAAGGTGATTTTGATCCATGATTTTTGAACACTAGATACCTGAAATTGAGAATGAAATAATTACTCTTGTCTACCACTACCATCTCCCTCCCTTCTTCTCATCTTAACTCTTGAATCATAGCATACAGTTATTCTGGAGACTTTAAAATACAGTTGACCTTTGAACAATGTGGGCATTAGAGGTGCTGACCCCCTGTGCAGTTAGATATTGGCATATAACTTTTGATTACCCCAAAACTTAACTACTCATAGGCTACTGTTGACCAGAAACCTTACCAGTAACATAGTCAATTGACACAGTCCTTGCTATACAGTTAATAGATTTTCACATGAAGACACTCACAAATGTAGACAACAGATGAGTTTATTAACTGTACAGCATGATGGTTTGCTGTTCATTAAATGGAAGTGGGTCATCTCATCATCTTTGTGCTGAGTAGGCTAAAGGGGAGGAAGAAGGGGAGGAGTTGGTCATGCTGTCTCACAAGAGGCAGAAGAAAGAAGTGAAGGAGATGGAAAGTAAGGCAGGAAAGGCACTCTTGGTATAACTTTATAGAAATACTTTGTAATTTCTGTCTTTTTTTCCCCCCTTCTAAAAATGTTTCTATATGGCACTGATCCCTCTTCTACTTTTGTTGCTCTAGTTTCAGTGCCCATATCATAGAAGGGTCCATGTTGTAAAAGATCTCAAAAACTGTCTTGAATAATCAGAACTTTTCTGCCAGATTGTTTTATGTCAATTTGTTTTCTGGCATTGCTTCTTCTATGTTTTCTTCCTCATTGTCTGGCACTGGTTCAGCACTCATCTCCATCAAGTCATTTTCTACAGATTCTTCCGGTGTGGTGTCTATTAGCTTTTGAATTTCTCCAAGATCCATATATTCTTTTCAATTTTTATTGTGATTTGGGTGAAAGTTTACAAATTCATTTTCCACACAGCAGTTCATACACATTTTGTTTCATAACATTGACTGCAGTTCCCCACAGTGTAACAGTTCTCTTCCCACTTCCTCCCCATAGCTACCTCTTCCCTGTGTCCTTCCCTCCCATGCAGTCCTACCCCACAAACTATCTCTCTGTGCAAACACTGCCCTTCTCTTCTCCCATAACTGAAGATCTGTATCTTGAAACCCTTCATCCCCTACTTTATCTGCCCCCATATGCTCAATCTCTGTTATGATTTCCTTGATTGGCTCTGTCATAAATCCTGTGAAATCATGCTCAACATCTGGACATAGGTTTCTCCAGCAGGAATTTATTGTTTAAGGCTCAATGACTTCCACAGCTTTTTCTATAATAATAATGGCATCTTCAATGGTGTAACTCTTCCAGACTTTCATGATATTCTCTCTATTTGGGTTCTCTTCCATAGTGTTGACAATCCTTTCCATAGAGTACCAAGTGTAATGAGCCTTAAAGGTCGTTATGACCCTCTGATCTAGAGTCTGAATTGCAGGTGTTGTGTTTTGGGGCAAGTATACCACTTCCACACCTTTAGTGTTGAACCCATTGAGTTTTAGGTGGCTAAGGTCATTGTCCAATATCAAAAGAACTTTAAAAGTCAGCCTCTTACTGGCAAGGTCCTTCCTGACTTCAGGGACAAAATACCAATGAAACTAATCCAGAAAAAAATGTTCTAGTTGTCCAAGCCTTCTTGTTGAAAAACCAAAAGACTGACAGCTGGTGTTTATATTTTCTCTTTGAGGTTTAGGTGTTAGTAGCTTTATAGACAAGGGAGTCCTGATCATAAACCCGACGGCATTTGCAAAAAACAGTAAGCCTATCCTTTTCTACCCTAAACTGTGGTGGTTTCTTCTCTTCCTTACTAATAAATGTCCCTTGTGGCATTTATTTTTCCAGAATAGGATACTTTTGTCTGCATTAAAAGCCTGTTGAGGCAGATATCCTTTCTCCTCAATAATTTTCTTTTCTTTTCTTTTTATGGGGTGTTTTGGGATGGTACAGAAATTAAACAGGTATTGGGGAGCTTATCCTAGTCTAAGGGGTCAGGAAAGGTCTTTTGGAAGTTTGTTTGTTTTTTTTTTTTTTCCTGAGAGCTTTACAAATGAGCATACATATGGTGCTTGGAGGGATGTGAAAAACCACGTACCAACCTACAGATGAAAAGCTCACAGAGGCTAAGTCTGTGGAGTGGTTTTGTTCAAAGGCCTATCTATGCAGATATTTAGTTCAATAAAATTTGGGATTAGAATTTACATCTCCTATTTTTTTTTTCCCTCAGTACTTTTCTTAAGGGCATTTGGGAACTCCTCTATTGTTTCTTGGTCGGCAGAAGCTGCTGCTTCTGTTATTTTGACATTTTTTAAGCCAAACTTCTTTCTAAAATTGTCAAACCATCCTTTGTTGGCATTAAATTCTCCAGCTTTAGATCTTTCACCTTCCTTTTTCTGTAAGTTATCATATAATGACTTCACTTTTTCTCAAAGCATGTTATTGTTGTTGTTATGTGTTGTCGAGTTGGACCCAAGTTATAGCGACCCCTCCTTGGGTTTCCGAGGCAGTATCACTACAGAAGTAGATTGCCCATCTTCCTTCTGAGGAGTGGCTGGTGGGTTTGAACCGCCAGGCTTCTGGTTAGCAGTCAAGTGTCTTAGGCGCTATGCTACCAGAGCTCCTTTTCTCAAAGCATAGGAGAGTCTATATGTATACTTTTCATATCTCAATCCTGCACCCACCTAAAAGCTGCATTTTCAATACAGGTAAATATGTATTCCATGAAAAGTACAAGGTTTCACACCTGCTGGCATAGCTACAGTGATTGTTTCATAAATTTCCTTTTCTTTTTTTGCAGTGGTCTTTAGGCTGGATTCATTTATCTTGAAATGGCAAGCAATGACAGCTGCAAATCTCAGTCCATGGTACACATCAAGCAATTTAACCTATTCTTGTAATATCATGACTTTTTTGTTTCTTGGGAGCACTTCCAGCACCACTTATAGCACTTTGTATGGATCCCATGGTTTTATTCAAGGTTTATGGTACTGTCCTAAACACAATGAAAAATACACAAGAACTTCAAGAGATCACTTTTTACTGCCATACATAATTTACTGGAAAGGTGAACTGCTCACATGGAGATGATTAGTGTCACATGATATTATAAACAGACACTCACAACATTTGAACTCACCATAATAGCAATAGGATATAGCTACAAAATTATTTGTACCACAATTAATTTTATGTGGTTATGATTTAATATTAAATCTTTATATTTGTTTACATTTCTCTCAACTGAAAATGGTGCCATTATGGTCTGTAAGTACCTGTGTGTATAAGTTTTGATAAATTTGAACTTTTTATGATATATTTCTGTATCTTTTATGGTAGGTAGTAAGTGATAAAATAGACTAATATCTACATATATTTTATACATTCATGACATACCTAAATTTTTTTTCCTCTTCCTTTTTTTTAATATATATATCTAGGCTGCACAGTTCATCTGTAAGTTTTTCAAATTGTCACAAATCTCTAAAAAACAAATTTCCAATATATTTATTGCAAAAGTTCCACATATAAGTAGACCCATGCAGTTCAAACCTGTGTTGTTCAAGGGTCAGCTGTTCCATCAAAAAGACCTTCATTTGACTTCTTTTTGCCTACTTGAATCTTGATAATTTAGTCTTACCAAATTTATATTACATTATATTCCAGTACATTCAAATAGGAGAGTGAAGGAAAAAGAATATAACATACAACAAATATAGAGGCAGGAACCATAAGAGAATAAAGCTTAGGAGTACACAGTAAGGACCCTGTGGTATGTATGAAGTACAAGTGAAGTCTTCTGAGGACCTTAACAGTAATCTAATCTAACCCCCTTTCTAATATATAGATTCCCACACAATGAAAAGAGATTATCTTCTTTCCCTAAAACACATACACAGTGAAATGCCTATCCTCTCTCCAGGTCAGAGTAGGTATGGAGATGGGTGCCACAGAGAATCCATATCCTAGAAGTCAGAAATGCTGGTAGAAATGGTGCTGTCAAAAGATTTGGACTGTTCAGTTAGCCAGGTGACTCTTGTTATTGCTGTCCTTTTCACCACTCTACAGTAATAAAGATGCTTTTTTTTTGTTTTTGTTTTTGTAGTGCAAGAATCAATTCATTTTACTTGGCTGATAAGCTAGAACTCCTTTGTAGAAATAAGAGAAAATTCCTTCTGAAGGACAAATTAATAAAATGAATTGAGAGTTAGTGGGAAAATTTAATTCACACTCGATTCAACTCTGGTTACTGGGTTATTATTTCCCCCAGCTGAAAACCAGGATCTGAAGCTTGAAGTTACCGACTTGCTTCTGAAGCATCAACAGGAAGTAGAGATTCTACAAAAGAAAAACACAATTTCCCAATCTTCAGAAGAGCAGTCAGAACCACTCACGCACTCAGCTCAATTCCAAGAAACTGCTCAGATAGAGGTAAGATCCTCTTTACAAACAAGTCCACTCTGTAGAGAGATCTCTGGCAAAGAAAGATTCCTGGAAAAGATAAAGGGATTTGAAAAGTAACTAGATAATATTTTGACTGGATTGAGGACCATATTTGGAAGGATCTGAGAAGGCTGAGAGTAGAGATAGCGTCATAGCTCCATCCATTTTTCCCACCCTTTACAGCTCATGTAATTTAGAATCTTTTTCAGACGAAGACTTGAAATGACCTGCTGAAGAGCCAGCGGCCATTAGAGCCTGTATAACCTTCCTTCACTGCTGCTACTGAACATGAAGAACTAGGGAAGAGAGCACTTGTGAAGTAATACAAGTCCTCTTATGTTTTGGAGTCGATTCTGCTGCTAACATTTTACCTACTACTAACAACTTCTTTATGGAGAATAGTTATTACTGTACCTATCACATTTATACTCCTTTTACTAATGGTTTCCCCTTCTATAGCCCTATGAATCAAGAAACCAAGAAGAGCAGAAACTTTCCCAAATGTTAAGTGAATTGCAAGCATCACATGCAGAGACCACATTGGAACTGGATAAGACCAGAGACATGCTTCTTCTGCAGCGCCAAATCAACGAGTGTTATCAGGTGCAAGAACAGATGATATGGGGGGAGAAGGGGATAGTAAAGGGGCACGTAGGAAGCACTTATAGGACTGGGAATGAAGCAAGGCCTGGGTTTCCAGAGTTGATGCAAGGTAATATATTATCCTATACAAATATAGAATATGCTGTTCTTTGAAAAACTTGAAGACTCACACATGGTCATAGCACCTTCTCAATAGCAGCCAATGAAGGGGTCAGCTAATGAAAATGGAAGGTGTGAAGCTTCCAGGTTCACTTTTTGTCAGTCCCAAGAAAATATTACCCTATGATACTAATAGCACAATTGGTCATAGAGGGGTCAGTGAGAAACCCACTAGTGGATGCATCTTCCCCAGTTGAAGAGATAGCAGAGTCTCCTTTACCCAGAAAATGCTACTTTTTATCTGGACTCTTTAGCTCTGGGCCACTGAGATGGAAAAATTCAGACACGATTTTTTTTCAGGAGGAACTGGAGGCATTGATGAGAAAAGCTGATAATGAAAATAAAGATAGCAAAGAGAAACTGGAGAGGTTAAATCAACTCCTAGACCTCAAGACCAATCGTATCAAGCAGCTGGAAGATATTTTAAGAAGCCATGGCCTTCCAACATCTGGCAAGTCTTAGCACTTTGTTATCCTCATCTTGGAACCCTTCATACAGCTAACACATATATTCCTCTTTGTGTACCCATTTAAGAACTACCTCTTATGACCTTGGCATGTGATGTATTCCTCCCCTTCTTCTTTGTCCTATTATCTTTGTTGTTATAATATGTAGTTTAGGAACTCTTTTCCTCTACTATGTCAATGTGTTTTTCTGATTTCTTAGGAGAGTTTTCACTAGGAATCAGCAGTTGCTTCCATGAGTTGATTCTATTTTGAGAATGAGAGAGTGCCACTGTCAGCCCTTGGGTGATATGACACACTTTCTTGAGATTGTTTCTTCAACCCAGACCTAAAGCAGTTTTTGTTGATAATAGAACTTCATAACTCATTTTCCATCATCCTTTTCTGTGATTTCTAAAAGTTTCTAAAATTTTGTTGCAGTTTGAGGATGTTGACAGTGACAAGGGTGCTGCCTGGATATTTATGCAGGCTTCATACACAGGCATTGCTGACCAGAGTCTGGTCTCAGCTTTGTACATCAAGAAACTTGGCTGTGTTAATACACCACCAGTAAGAGACATGATTTAACATTAACTGAATTCACCAGAGACATGTTTAATCCCAAATGCTCATTTATTGTTTTATAGTAGTGGCTATTCCATTGCTATCATAAGACTACTTGAAACCATTATTCAGGGCATTCTCTCTAGAAAGCAGAATCAGTAAGCAGGTTTGTTAGTGAGCATGGAACCAGAGTAAAGTTGTTGTTGTTGTTTTATGTGCCATCAAGTCGGACCCATCTCATAATGATTCCTCCTTGGGTTTCTGAGGCAGTATCACTATGGAAGTAGATTGCCCAACCTGCTTTCCGAGGAGTGGCTGGTGGGTTTGAACCGCCAGCCTTCTGGTTAGTGGTCAAGTGCCTTAGGCACTACGCTACCAGAATAAAGGGAGGTGGATTTTGGAGCATGGTTTAACCATGCCAGTGTGAATATGATAAAAGAAACTCTCCTTGGATTGAAATTCTCATGTCATTCAGATTCAAGGTCTTTCTTCTGGAACAGTACAGAATAAATACCCTTACCTACTTCTGAAGATTGATTTTTTTTAGTACATATTTCTTTGGTTACTGGTAAACCTAAAGAGTTTTCATATGTTGATCAGTTATTTGTATTATATCTTTTGAGAATTCTTGTCCTCTGTTCATTTCTTAATAGTATCTTATTTATTTGTAGAAGTTATTTATATACTAAGATAATTAACCCTGTTATACAATGCAAAAGTTTAGTTGTATTAGTCTTATCAATTAAGAAACCATTAATTAGTTAATCTCCATATGCCATTATTTTGGACATGAAGACATTCTCATGTATCTAGAGTATTTTTATTTTACTGCTTTAACTCTTAAAATAGGACCTTCACCATCAACACACGGTGACTACTCTAACACTCCCCATTTTGAAGCAGACTAGTTATCAAAGTTTCTGATTGGTTGGACATGGAAGGTAATGCTCAGATTTGGTAGATAGTCTAAATATCTTCTCATCCCATTACCAATATTTTCAACTTCTTTCTAGTAAGTTTCCTCCCTCATTTCTTGCTCCATGACTTTTTGACTTAAAGAACATATTTTTACCTTCTTACTATGAAACCAAATATTAACAGAATAAAGATTCTTGTCAGTCATCTAGCTGGAGAAGGGGAAACATTTCTTGGTAGGCTTCAACGTAATAGACACTGTGGCTATAACTTGCTATTCTGTCCATAGCCAATATCCTAGACTTATTCTGTTTATTGGAATATTCATGTTTTGTGTTCTTGGTGCTTCTCTAAGGGAATTATCAACTAATTAATGGGATCTTACTGTAAACCCAAATAGTGTCATGTATGTGGTGAAACTGTGCTTCCAGTGTTTTCCTGAGCTTACCATTTATTTTCCAATCACTCATTTTGTACCTTCTCTCTAAAGCAGACTCTGGATTATTTTGTTATCAGAATTCAGATCTCCTTGTTGTCATTCTATTGCTTTTCTTTTTGAATCACATGGTTTCTTCAAATAATCACAACTTAAACTTTCACCATGTTTTTCAGTCTCTTTCTACCCACCCTTCTTTATGCTAGGATAGAACACTCTACCTTTAACGGATAGGCAGTTTTCTTTCCCCTCTAGAACAGCTGAAAGATATGGCTTATGGCACTCGACAGTTGCCATTATGTCTGGAAACACTACCAGCCAATAGAGATGAGGATAAAGTGGACATTTCTCTGCTGCATCAAGGTGAAACTCTTTTTGAACTGCACCTCCATCAGGCCTTCCTGACATCTGCTGCACTGGCTCAGGCTGGAGATATCCAACCTACCACTTTTTGTACTTATTCCTTCTATGATTTTGAGACTCACTGTACTCCACTGGCTGTGGGGTCACAGCCTCTGTATGACTTCACCTCTCAGTATGTGGTGGAGACAGACTCCCTTTTCTTGCGCTACCTTCAAGGGGCTTCAGTCTGGATAGATCTTCACCAGGCTATAGCCAGTGAGCACCACACCCTTGCAGCTGGATGGATTTGCTTTGATAGGGTACTGAACACTGTGGAGAGAGTCCATGGCACTACCACACTTACTGGTAAGTGCTGTTTTGTTTCCAGTGCTCCCAAGACTATAGTAGTATTTTCCAAAGTCTGTACTTGAGCCTCTGCCTTTATTATTTTATTTTATTTTTAACTTTTTATTGTGATTTTGGTGAAATTTTACAAAGCAGATCCATTCCACGTTCAATAGTTCGTACACATTTTATTTTGTGACACTGATTGCAATCCCCACAATATAACAGCTCTCTTCCCACTTCCTTCCTGTAGTTACCCTTTCCCTGTGTCCTTCCCACCTATGTACTCCTGCCTCCTTAGCTTTCTCCCTGTACGAATTCTGTCCTTCTAATTTCTCATGATTGATTGTTCTAAGGAATACATCTCTCTGGTGTAGTTGTTCAACTCAGAGACCTGTTTATATTGTTTGACTGAAAGTTAAGCCATAGGAGTGAGTCCAATTCCAGCCCCAAAGGGTGACTACGGGCCATAGTGTGGAGGGTTTCACCAGTCTCTATCCAACCAGTAGTTCTGGTCTTTTTTATGTTTTTTAGTTTTGTTACACATTTTTTCTACCATTCTAACCAGGATCTCCAATTTTGATCCCTTTCAAAGTGGCTGGCAACTGCTTTTATTCTTGATCTTGCCACACTATCTGTATCTCCATGCCTTTCATACCTTCTGCTACCAGGAGCTGGTGGAGAAGACTTTGGAGCGCTAGAGTATTGGATGAAGCTTCACTTCCCCGTAAGAGCCAGACTACAGGCATGCAGTAAGCAAAAGAAAGCTCAGGCCTACCTGTCAGCTAATGTGCCTGAAGCCTGGGAGACCCAGGAGGAGATGGAGGTGAGGAAAATGATGTATTCGTACATCCCAAAGGAGCCTCAGCCATGCAGCTCAAGAGAACAGCTCAGTCCTCCACTCTCAATAAGTATTTGTTGAATGAGAAAGAGAAAAATTGTCATGCCACAACTAGTCCAGATTCTTTCTTTGGTCAAGCTTGAGTTTGAAATGAAATCATGCCCTTTGAGCTATTGGAGCTAGCCTACCTCTCCTTGCTGTGAAGAAAAAAAAAAAAGCTTCTCTGATCTATTCTTTAAGAGTAAGGGCAGGAGTACTAGCATACCCCTCAAGTAACTGTCTGCCAGAGCCAGTTTGCAGGCAGGTGAAGGTCATTAAGTTTCTCTATGACCCCAGTTAGTATACAGCAATTCTCTCAGGTTGAAGGTCTTCCTCAGCAGCAGTGTTGAGCTGCACTCACAACAATTCTGTCAGGCTGCCCTTTTTCCTCATTCCAAGACCAACATCTTTCCAGTCCAGATCACAGGCTTGGAAACATCAGAATGAGCTGTGGGTGGAGATCATCAGGTGCTGCGACCTCCGGAGTCGTCGGCTGGGAACCCAACCCAGTCCCTATGCCATGTACCGCTTCTTCACTTTTGCTGACCATGACACTGCCATCATTCCAGCCAGTAACAATCCCTATTTTAGAGACCAGGCGCGATTCCCTGTGCTTGTGACCTCTGAGCTGAATCAGTATCTGAAGCAGGAAGCCCTACTTGTGTATGTTTTTGATGATGAAGACTCAGAGCCTGGCTCATACCTTGGCCAAGTGCAAGTGCCCTTGCTACCTCTTGCACAAAACAAATCCATTGAAGGTGGGATTTCAAGATTATTATATCCCTGTGCTCTCTGTCCAGTGTTATTTCCCTGTCCTAAGTTTACCTTTTTCTGATGACTTGCTTGGAATAGTGTATCTTACAGCCTGCTGAAATTATTTTAGAATATTATCAGGAGCAACCAGGCAGAAAACTTAGAGCCTTACTACCTATATGAATACAAGGGCTTCTTCTGCTTCTTTTCAGCAACAAAAACAAAACTCTTAAATTGGTAGATTCACCAACCTGAATTTTACATCCTCTATCCTTGAACAAACTTTTTCAAATTTTCTAGTTCTTTTCAGTATTTGTCTTTACTTAAAGCCTAGTGCTTTTTGGCATGTAGTTGATTAAGTATCTGATCATGAGCTCTAATCATAACACTCCCCCTTAATACATTCTCTGCATTCTTTTAAACTTCAGATAAAAGTTAGAGAAACTTCCACAGAAGACCATGACAAAGGCAAATATCTTGGAATTTTTAAATACTACTTGCTATAGTTTCATACTCAGATTTTCCAGGTGTACCTAGGAGGGTTTGACTCTCTGGCTGCAGACCTGAGAGAGTAAGGCAGGAATACTCATACCCTTTTTGGGAAGTCTGAATGGGTACAGCTATTTCTAATCATATTGAACAAGCTTCTGGATATTTAGGAATTGTGTGAGGCCTTGCTCCTCCCAATGCCACAACTGCTAAAAAGGAGATGATGCTTCTGCCATAACTCCTCCTTGAAAAGGAGAGGCAGTGTGAACCATCTGTTACCATGGAGAAGTTTGACATTTGGCAATGAGGTATTTGCTTAAGTTTTTTGTTTTTGTTTTTGTTTTTGGCTTTTGTTATTTTAGAAATAGGGACTAGTTGAGTGTAGATGATGCTTTTCTTGGTATGACTAAGGCATTGTAAGCCTTTTGTAATAGTAAAGCAATCTTACTTATTGGCAGGGTGATTGATAACAAGCAAGCTGTATTCCTCTCCATGAAACTTTTGACTATCTCTTCCTGAAACCAAGAAATACTCATCTTCCCCTATAAACATTCTAAGTATACTGTTACTTTATGTTACTCCTAAGTATATTAGCATCTTGATTATGTGATTGACATTAATCAATTACTAAGGATCCCTGGTGGCGGCACTAAGGTTAAACACTCAGCTGCTAACTGAAAGGTTGGTAGTTCATACCCACCCAGTGGCTCCACAGGAGAAAGACCTGGCAATTTGCTTCTGTAAAGATTACAGTCAAAAAAACACTATGGGGCAGTTCTGCTCCATCACATGGGGTTGCTATGAGGTGGAATTGACTTGATGTCATCTAATAACAACAATCAGTTACTAACAAAATATAAAGAAATTAAAAACTGAGGGAATAGATGAGGTGTTGTTAAATGAAGGTTTGCCTATTTTATGTGATGAGATCTTATTATTTATGTATGTCTCAGGTGATTTTAACCTTACTGACCCTGTGGGGAAACCCAATGGATCTATTGAGATGAAAGTGAATTGGAAGTCTCAATACCTGCCCCCAGAGAACTTCCTAAAACCAGAAGATCATACTGAGGAGAATGACATCAAGGACAGTTTAGAGACCTTATCTGAAGAAGAAATGGCTTCCTTTTCTCCCCAGGTAGCAGATCTCTCCCAACCATGTGGAGTGGATTTGAGGGAAAAGGTATTAAAATTGGAGTGAAAGAAGTTTCTTCTCTGAATGCGATGTGTTTTGTGAACTTAATCTGCATCCCTCGTAATGCCATGAGGCTATTGATGGAGCAGAATCTGGGGTTTTATTGTGGGGAGTAGAGGGAGATGGCGTCTCACCTCCACAGGAGGAGAGGAATGATGTCTAATGCTAGTTCACAAATCCCTTTCTTGAGTTTCAAGGTTGTTAAACTATCATCTTGTAAGACTGTCTCTGATCCTTTTACTTAGGACAACACGGCATCTGTTGAGATTCCCATTGAAGCTGGCCAATATCAAGTAAAAAGAAAACCTTTTCATATGGGAGAAAGAAAGGAAAAGCACCGCCAGATTGAGACCTACTCAAGAAGAAAACATGGCAAAAGAGCAGGGATCCAAGGAAAGAACAGAATGGAGTATCTTAGTCGAACTGTCTTTGGTGGAAATTTACTACAGGTAAAACCTTTGAGATCCTGAAGAACTGAAATATGGATTGCAGTGTCCCCAGATGTGTTATTCTCAAGGTAGAGGCAGAAGCAGACACACAAGAGAGACAATAGCTGTGGCTGTTGGTAGCTGGTATGTGTTTCATAATCACAATAATAAACCCTGGTTTAATAAACTCTGAACTGTTCATTTCCATTTCATTTAATTCAGCATCTTATGGATTCTCCAATTTATGCTGAGAACTTAGGTACCACTGTCTTAACCAGTCACTTTAGGTGGAAGAAAGAACTTTAAGTGGAAGAAATTAAGGAAAAAGTATATGCTGAACACCAACTCTGTGCTGGACAATACCTTTCTTGCATAGAAAACTAGACTAAAGTCACTTATGTAGCACCTGAACACCCCCCCACACACACACACACTATAACTTAGCATTTGTTTTTAAAAATTATTTTCCAATTTGAACATGTGTTAATTTTGTATTTATTTAAAAACACAGTATTAAATTTAAAAACAGCTAATACTAGAAAAAAGGAGAGAAAGAAATCCAAGATATTACCAACAGTGGTATTGTTGTCTTGTTCTGAAGCAGATGAACTACACTGAGTGGAAATTCTCAGGGCTTAAAGTCTCCACAGATGATGATGTGAAAACCAATCAGCCTATGGAAGAGGCTGTGACATCAGCCTGCTCAGCATTAAACCAGAAGGAAGAGTCTATAGATGGTATTGTCTTTTTAAATCTAATTCCCCTATTGAATCACCTTTTTTTTTTTTTTTTAATTAAGCCAGTTATTTACTTTCTTCCTTCATCTTGCAGTACAAAACTTTTCATGGAAAATGAATACTTAAAAATACCCTAGATCCGATTTTATGTTGAACTGTGATGGTTAGGCCAACTAAGGCTTGAACTCTCAAAGGAAGTAACTTCTATATATTTATATCTAGCTTAGAGTGGCTGATGGGTTTGAACTGCCAGCCTTCTGGTTAGCAAATGCCTCAGGCACTACACTACCAGAGCTCCCCTTAGTTAGATACTATTTATAAAATGTTAACTTGTTTTAAGGTCTTGTGATTAATAGTTACAAAGAAATAGAAGGAGGAGTGTGGTTGGCTTTCTTGTGATGTTAATCCAGTTTTTTCATACATTAAGGCAAACCTTTTGCATTACAATGAAAAAGTAGGCATAATTCCAGGTTATAGTCATGATGGACTGGGTCATTCAGACCAACTTTCCACTGATGACAAATAAAAAGCTAATGTTAATATATTAAAAAAAAAAATCTTAATGCTTCTTAAAAGCATCAAAAAGCCAAAAGGAGAGGGAGGTATCATCTGGCCTACATCAGGGAGGTGATTGGCACTTTAGCCCTGGGACATTGCTACGCTTGTGGTGGGCTGTTGGGGTGATGAGAGACTGCATCCGGGTCTGCCCAAAGTAGGAACCCTGGAGAACTGCCCACTCTCTGCTCTGAGACCCTGATGACGCCACCATTCTGAGCCTCTTTTGCTCTGCAAGGCAGAGTTCTACTTTGGGGACACTTGCAAGGCTACAGGGACAAGGGGCTGACCTGATTGCCTCTAGGACACCAGATATTAAGAGTTACCAGATACAAACTGTGCAACAACTGTTACTAGGGTCATGAAGATAAAAGCTGAGCTTTAAAATTTCAGCAAGGACAAGATGTTATGGAAATTGGTATCATAAGTTTAAAAATATGTTTTCTTTTAAAATAATTTTAAACTTACATAAGAGTTACAAGAATAGGACAAAAATTTCCATATATCCTTACCCAAATTCACCAAGTTTTAAGTTTTGCCTTATCATTTTATTTTATTTTGCTGAAGTATTTGAAAATAAGTTGCAAACATCATGCCCCCTTACTAGTATATGTTTCAGTATTTAGTGTCCTAATGAAAAGGAAATTCTATTATGTAATCAAGGTAAGATTATCAAATTTGCAAAATCTAACATAGATACGTTATAATCTAATCTAATGTCAAGTCCATATTCAGAATTTGCCAATTTTTCCAATAATGTCCAGTATGGCAGTTTGTTTGTTTTTCCTTTATCCAGTCTAGGATCATGCATTGCATTTAGTCATGTCTCTTTAGTCTCATTTAATCTGGAATAATTCCTTAGCTTTTCTTTGTCATTCATGATATTGATGTTTTTGAGAACTATTTAGGCCAACTGTTCTGTAGAATATTCCTCAATTTGGATTGGTCTGCTTTTTTTTATAATTAGATTCATATTATGATTTGGTGGCATGGTGCCTAAGGCATTTGACTGTTAACCAGAAGGTTGGTTGTTCAAAACCACCAGCCACTCCTCGGAAGGAAGAATGGACAATCTACTTTCACAGAGATAAAAAAAAAAAAAAAAATCACCGCCATTGAGTCTGATCCGACTTGAGTTTCCGAGGAGGTATCATTATGGAAGTAGATTGCTCAATCTTCCTTCTGAGGAGTGGCTGGTGGGTTTGAACCACCACCCTTATGGTTAGCAGTGACATGCCTTTGGAAACCCAAAGGGAGGGGTTGCTATGAGTTGGAATTGACTCAATGGCAGTGAGTTTTTTTTTTTTTTTCACCACAGAAATAGCAATAAGTTTTTTCACTGCATCACTTTAGGAGGTATGTAATGTCAGGTTGTTCCATTATTGGTGATGTTAACTTTGATTATTTAGTTAAGAAGGAATCTGTTAAGTTTTTCCACTGTAAGTTACCATTTTTCTCTTTATAATTTTTAAGTTATTTGTAAGAAGATACTTTGAGACTATATCAATATCTTGTTTCTCATCAAATTTTACCTGATAATTTTGCCATCCATTTTTTTATATGGATCAAACACTGTAGTAATGTTTGCAAAAGTCACTGAAAATTTGGAACTGTATCAATAAAAGTTATAGAATGACAAATATAGACATTTATAAGAAAGAAAGGGTGAGTTAGAACAAAATGAAAAATGACTAAAAGAAGAATTGAGGAAATATCCAGAATGAAGCAAGAAGAGTCAACAAGATGAAAATACATAAAAGAGGAGAAGAGATAAAAGACAATGAGAAGATCTAACTTCACCAGAGAGGATAGTCAGGCAGCCAACAAACACATAAAGAAATGTTCACTATTGTTAGCCATTAGAGAGCTACAAATCAAAACAACAATGAGATACCATCTGGCCCCAGCACTAATAGCATAGTTCAACAAGACAGAATATAACAAATATTGGCGAGGATGTAGAGAGATTGAGACTCTCATACACTGCTGGTGGGACTGTAAAATGGTACAACCACTGTGGAAAGCAGTATGGCGATTCCTTAAAAAGTGGGAATTAGAAATACAATTTGATCCAGCCATTCCATTACTAGGTATATATCCTAAAGAAGTGAGAGCCAGAACAAAAACAGATATATGGACCCTCATCTTCATTGCAGCACTATATACAATAGCAAAAAGATGGAAACAACCTAGGTGTCCATCAACAGAAGAATGGATAACCAAGCTATGGTACACACACACAATGGAATACTATGCAACACTAAAGAATAATGTAGAATCTGCAAAACACCACATAAGGTGAATGAACTTGGAGGACATTTCGCTGAGTGAAATAAGTCAATCACAGAAGAACAAACATAGAGTATTAGTTAATTATTGTAAAAAGTCAAGGAAAGCTTTATATATGGATGGAAACTTTCTTGGTTGACTACCAAGGGTGGGAGGGGAGGGGAGGAAACACTGCAAAAAAAAAAAAAAGAAAAAATACTGACAGCCTTAAAAAAAAAAAAAAAGACAATGAGAAAGTCTAAACTACATATAATTAAATATAAGGAAGAAGAAGCAGAGAAAATATTTAAAGTGATAATGGCTTAGACTTTCTCAGAACTAATAAAGGATATTAAAATTCAATGAAATGAAACTCAAGCAGGATAAGTGAAAACAAATACAAATTGGACATACCAGAGTAAAAGTGCAGAAAATAAAAATATTATAAGCAACCAAAAAAAAAGGTACATCAGAAAGATGTTGTTGTTGTTCTTAAGTGCCGCCGAGTCGTTTCCGACTCATAGCGACCCCATGCACAGCAGAACGAAACACTGCCTGATCCTGCGCCAGCCCCACAATCCCTGCTATACTTGAGCC
>NW_006921879.1:1528995-1602707 GCF_000298275.1 Orycteropus afer afer
TCTGGCTTCCTGGCTTTTAATCCCCTTTCTCCTGCTCTTCTGCCCTGCTGTTTTGTGCATCCCTGAGTTGTCTCTGGGGCTGACTGCTCCTCTGTCTGGGTTCCTGGCTTTTATCCCCTTTCTTCTGCTCTCTGGTCCTGCTGCTTTGGGCGGGCCTGAGTTTCCCCTCCTCACCTAATCCCTTTAGCTGATTGCTCTTCTCTCTGGCTTCCTGGCTTTTAATTCCCTTTCTCCTGCTCTTCCGGCCTGCTGCTTTGGGCGTCCCTGAGTTTTCTCTCCTCACCTGTAACCCTGGGGCTTCCAGGAAACCAAAGTCTTTGGGTTCCAGGGGGAGTATGGTTGCAAAGGTGAAACTTAAAGGAATCAGAAAGATAGGCAACTGAATTATGAAGAGCTATAATCATAGCCCAAGACCAGTGGAAAGATTTTCAATGTGCTGAAAGAAAATAACTAACTGCTATCAAGAATTTTCTACCTAGAAAAAAAATCTCTAGAACGTAAGCAGAATAGACATTTTCAGGCAAGGTAAAATGGAAAAAGTTAGCCTCTATAGCCTCATGTGTTAAAAATTTAAAGGTGGTTCTTTAGGCAGACGGAAAACGATCCCAGAAGAAAGCACAAAGTGCAACAAGGAATGAAGCGGAAGGAGTGTATATCAATTTAAATGACTGTTTAAGCCAAAAAATTAGCTTTTAGAGTTTAAAATATTCAGGATTAAATAGGCAATATAGTGGGTTGAATGGTCACCCTCAAAAAGATATCTCTATGCCCTAATCCCCAGAACCTGTCAATGTGGCATTATTTGTAAAAAGGCTCTCTAGATCTTGTTAAGGGTCTTGAGATGGAGATCATGCTGAAATATCCAAAACCAAAACCAAACTCACTGCCATGAAGTCAGATCCAAGTCATAGCGACCCCTCCTTGGGTTTCTGAGGGGGTATCACTACAGAAGTAGTTTGTCCAACCTTCCTTCTAAGGAGTGGCTGGTGGGTTTGAACCACCAGCCTTCTGGTTAGCCGTCAAATGCCATAGGCACTATGCCACCAGAGCTCCCTGAATTATCCAAGCGGGTCTTAAATCTGATGAGAATTGTCCTTAGTCACAGAGAGGGGAGACTCACAGAAAAAAGAAGGAGGCAATATGACCATGGATACAGAGACTAGAGTGATACATCCACAAACCAAGGAACCCCTGGAGCCACCACAGACTGGAATAGGCAAGGAATAGATTGTCCTAACCTAGGGGCTTTGGAGAGATTACGGCACCACTGACACTTTGATTTCAGACTTTTGGCCTCCAACTGTGATAGAGTCAATTTCTACTATTTTAAGCCACCAAATCTGTGGTAATCTCTTATGGCAGCGATACAAAGCTAAAGCAGTAATAACAAATGTTTGGAAATTAAACAATGAAATAATCTATGAGTCAAAGAAGAAATTCCAAGGATAATTTGAAAATATCTTGAGCTGAGTGAGAATGAAGGTACAACAACAAAGAGCTAAAGTCAATAACCTAGCTTCTATCTGAAGAAGCTAGAAAAAGAAAGATTAGTGTTGGCCTAATAAACGTAAAGACAATGAATTAATAATTAAATATAATACAACAAAAAGCCAGACCTTGATGACTTCATTGTTGAATTCTATCAAATATTTAAAAGAAATAATACCAATCCTTAATAAAACTTTTTTAGAAAATAGAAGAAAAGGTAAAACTTCCCAACTCATCTGATTATAAAGCTGCTGTTGTTATGTGCCAAGGAGTTAATTGTGACTCATAGGTATTTGCAAGAACTATTGTTTTGGGTCCCTAAACAGCTGGTCTCCAGCTGGTACCATATCTGCCTGTGGGCACTATGCTCCTGTGTAAGAATACAGAAACTCCAGGGCTCCACTCAGCCAAGCAAGACCCTTTTGAACCAGGTGACTCTTCGCAATGGTCCTCAATGGGACACCTGAGGAACAATGTACAGTGAAGCTTTGGATGGCACAGCTCAACTGGAAGCTAGTAAATCCATTTTCAAGATGGCTCACTCTAATAGCTGGCATACTGGTTCTGGCTGTCAGCTGAGAGTTCACCTGGGCCCTCTGTGGGTTGCTTGGACTTCCTTACAGCTGGGTACCAAGAATAAGAGTCCTAGAAGAACAAGGCAGAGGTGAATAGCATAAGCTACTTAGCATCACTTCTACCATACTTTTGATTGAGACAATCACACAGGTCTACCTCAGTTTAAGGGGAAGGAACATAGACCCTACCACTCAGTGGGAGGAGTTTCAAGGTCACACTGTTAGAAGAGCTTGTGAGATGACAGATAATGTTTGAAACCATCTTTGGAAACAATCAGCCACACCCTGTTTGTACTGCTCTTCCTCCAAAAAATTACCAAACTCACTGCCCTCGAGTCAGATCCGACTCATAGTGACCTCTCCTTGGGTTTCTGAGGGGGTATCTCTACAGCAGTAAATTGCCCAGTCTTCCTTCTGAGGACTGGCTGGTGGGTTTGAACTTCTGGTTAGCAGTCAAATGCCTTAGGCACTACGCCACCAGATTTTCTACTTGGCTTGGTTATTTTCTCCAGCCCATACAGAAGGAAGATCTTCCTTTTACTTTCTTTTCTTCCCCTCACCACATGCTTGCTTGTTTGTTTTGTTTTTATCTCTCTCCTTCCTTCCCTCCTTTTTTTCTTTTCCGAAAAGAAACCTGCGTACTCAGCAAACTTCCAAATAATTGAATCTTTGAAAAAGGGGGCTTGATTCTGAATAAATGCAGACAAAATCAGATACTCAGAACTAGTAATCAGCCAGTGGTTGGCCATGTGGGTTCTGGGTCCCTTCTTGGGTTGGACAGGGTGCTCTGAAATAGTTACATAACTCCAGCTTCTTCTCCAGCAGGTAGAGAATCCAGTGAAGAAGCTTCTGAAGTCAGTGAAACACAAACTACAGATAGTGATGATGTCATAGTGATACCATTATCTCAAAAATATCTTAAGGCAGTAAGTAGCATATTGTAAACAATGACAATTAATGTGCTTAATAACCAACCTATGTGAAGTTCAAATCCAATTTTAATGAACCTGATGGGAAATTCAAATTATTTAGTTAAATTTACATTGAGTATGATTGGAAGTCTATTGATACCGTAGGATGAAAGGATCATTTTCTTCATCTGGTGTCAGTGAGGACTTACTCAGACTCTTCTTTCTGCCTATTTGGGTCCCTTGCCAACCTCCTCTGGTTTGCATGTCTTTCATTGTGTTCTGTGATTAATCCAAGCCCTTTACATACACCTGAGGAGAACAAGTTTATGGTGGGAGGTGGAGGATGGAAGAGAGAAAAGGATTCTACATGAGATGGTGCAAAGAGATCATTCAGTTTTGCTGTTTTTGATCAAACATTTAAAACTATAAAACTTTACATAAATTATGAAAACTTTACATAAATTATATTTCAATAAAATATATTTTAAAAAAGTGAATGTGGGGTGAGTGAATGTGGTGTGGAGTGAGAGTGGTGTGTGTATGGTACACAGAAGTCAGTGTAGGGTGAGTGTGTCATGGGGGATGAGTGTGAGGGGTCAGTTGTGATATGGGGATGAGTGTGTGTGTGTGTGTGTGTGTGAGTGTGGGGTCTGGGGTGAGTGAAGATTGGAGTGTATGAGTGTGGTGTGTGGGTGTGAATGTCTGTGAATGTGGGGATGGATGTAAGTGCGAATGTTGGAGAGGAAGGTGGTGTGTGGCTCTCTGGGCTTTGCTCCTTGGTAGTAGTGGCTGGTTCCTGGGGCCCCTCTCCCCATGGTGAGAGGACCCTTGACAGAAAAAAAAAAAAAAAAAATATATATATATATATATATATACATATATATGTATATATAACCTGTAATTGCAGTTGTTTGTGGCAGTTGGTTTCTTTTGATTCCAAAATCTCTTTTGGAACTAACTGAGGATGGATGGATGGATGGATAGATAGGATGGATAGATAGATAGATTAAATATAAATATGTTGTTGTTGTTATGTACCAACAAGTCATCTCCAACTCACAGCAACCTCTCCTTGGGCTTCCGAGGCAGTATCACTACGGAAGTAGATTGCCCCACCTTCCTTCCAAGGAGTGGCTGGTGGGCTTGAACCCCAACCTTCTGGTTAGCAGTCAAGTGCCTAAGGCACTACGCCACCAGAGCTCCCAAAAAAACTCGCTGCCATCAAGTTGATTCTGACTCATAATGACCCCCTTTGGGTTTCTGAGGCAATAAATCGTTATGGAAATATATTGCCCAGTCTTCCTTCTGTGGTAAATGTAGATATATATGAATAAATATCCACAGACTTATTCAACAATTTCCAACAGTTACTGGGGTTACAAATTAGGAAGAAAACATAATCATTTTTCTTGAGGCACTAGAATGCTACCTAGGTGCTCAAAAAATATTTGTTGAATGAGTGACTGAATGAAAGATTAAAAGAGAACTTGAAGATTATGAACCTCATTAGAAACAATAGAGAATAATCAAGATGACCTAAAATCAAGTAGCTAGATTATATGATATAAATTCTATGGTTTGTAAGGTTTGTTGCTTTTGTAGAAGTCAGAAAAATCTTCTTTGGAAGCCAGAATTTGTGCTGAAGATTTGCAGGAAAATAAAGGATATTGGGGAGAAACAACTTAAAGTAAGGAGAGTTAACATTTAATATGACAAATATTTAAGTCTATCTTCTTCTGGACTTTTTATCTATCTTATTTAATTTTTACATTAATTCTATAATTAACGTCTTGGCAAATATTTAGAAGGGAGTTTAGAATCACAGAATGTTAGAATTGGATAACATCTTAGCTGTTACGGTAAAGATGAAGATTAATGATGTGTCTAGGATTATAAGGCTAGTTAGTGACAGAGCTAAAACTCCAGTCAAGGTTTCTAAACCATACTGCTTCTCAGATCAGCCCCAAAAGCAACCAGTTTTTAATTATAATAAGTCAGATTACATTAAAAATATTACCCTAAATTAAAGGTTCCTAAATAAGATTTCCCTTTAAAAAACTTTGAGTATCCAAAAGTGTTAATTGAGAAATTAAATATGGAAACTGAGCCTACTTAAGGAAAAAAAAGTGTTATAAAATTAATCTTATACCACACACATACGTATGAAATCATTATTGTATTTCAAAATAGGTAGGCATAAAACACATAGGGAGTTGAAACCCAAAGACAACACTTGAGTTGTTGCCACTCTCCTGGTGGGGTTAGGAAGGATAATAAGGAGCCAGCAGAGTCCAGAGGGAACTGGAGAGATTGGATTTAGACTGTGGTTTAGACCCTGGTTCAGCTATCTATGCCACTCTGGGGAAGTTGTCTAACCTCTTAGGTTTCTTCTTCTGAAAATGGTACTATTGATTATACTTACATTTTAGAGTTGTGCAAGATTTAAATAAGGTAATTGTGGTGGTAATGTGGGAGCTCTGGTGGCGTAGTGCCTAAGGCATTTGACTGCTAATGAGAAGGCTGGCTGTTCAAACCCACCAGCCACTCCTTGGAAGGAAGATAAGGTGATCTACTTCTGTAGTGATACCACCTCAGAAACCCAAGGAGGGGTGGGTCGCTATGAGTTGGATCCGACTCAAGGGCAATGAGTTTAGCTTAGTTTTGGTCCTTCTTCTGAACGGCTGTTGGATTTGAACCGCCAACCTTCTGGTTAGCAGTCAAATGCCTTAGGCACTACACTATCCATGCTCCAGCAGTAGTGTTTATCAAGGCTTATTCTCTTTTCTTACACTCTTAATTCTAAGTATTCAGGATGTCCTAACCCCTTGTTTCTGCTAGTTAATCATTTTAACAACCCCAGCCAAATTAGCTAGGACACCTGAATTAATAAAGCAATGGGAACTGTCTAGCACTAATCCTGAGGAATGACCTGCTCTCAGGGGCTCTGCCAGCAAGTTCAGATGAGTTAATATGTATTAGAGAGGATTATATTACTAATTATGTATTCCTTTTGATGTTCAGCTCCAATAAAATTCTGTAATAGAGTGAATTCACAAAAGGATTCTGGATTAAAGGAAAATATAAGATTGAAGCATATAAAATTGCCATTTTTATACATTAAAAATGGTTGACTACTATCAATTAGATGTTATTCAACTTACTGGGAATGAATAAAGCCTCCATGTGCACCTAGCTCAAATTTGAATCTTATTTATCAAGAATGTTGTTGTTGTTGTTATATGCCATTGAGTCAGCCCCAACTCATAGCGACACCTCCTTGGGTTTCCGAGGCAGCATCACTACTGAAGTAGATTGCCCCATCTTCCTTCCGAGGAGTGGCTGGTGGGTTTGCACCGCCAGCCTTCTGCTTAGCAGTCAAGTGCCTTAGCCACCATGCTGCCAGAAATCCCTTATCAAGAACGGTTACTCCTAATGAACCTGTATTGTCAGAAGAACATTGATATAGTTGGCATAATTATGGATTCCTGGTATTTGGCCCAGGATTATTAGCATGTTTAATATTTCAAAAAGTTACACAAATCAGATGGGAATACATTTTTCTGTAAAACATTAAAATATAACAGATAAAGCTAATTCTCCTTTGACCACCCCCCACAATCTCTGCTTCCTCTTCTCCAAGAAAAGCATTGTTTTAAATTTTGGAATATGTCCTTTCAAACTTTTTTTTAAACAACTTTAGCATTCTTATTTAATATTGGTTTTTGTTTTGCCTTCAAATAAGTGTCATTAAATGGTACATACTCTATTCTGTTCTGTTCTTTTCTCTCATTTAAAAGAAATGGTAGTGAAACCTACTGAACTGATCCATCAAAGTGTCAAAGCCTGAATTTTACACTATAATGAGTCGATAGTGTGTACAGTGGGTGTCGTGGAAGGGTTTCAAGGGGCCACTGAGAAGAAAACTCCATGTAGTTTCATCTTCTTTTCAAAAGGCACCCCCAGATGATTCTGATGCAGTTGACCCACAGGACTATACTTTGAGAAATCTTGCCTGCTAAACTTCCTAGGAGGAGGCATAGAAGCTCCACTTGCTTCCTAAGGGAAGAAGAGATTGGGAGCAAAGGGCAGGCCTTAAGATGAGTAGTACATATTGGCCTGGCACCCTAAAGGAAAGAAACAGCCAGGCAGGAAAACTATAGCTGGCGGGGGGCATCCTGGGTTGTGTCATTCTGCCCCATTATGGAAGGAAGGGGTCATTTGACTTCTTGAAATTAGTCAGCCATCTCCTGGTGTCCCTAATGCCAAAGTGGACACCAAACCAAACTCACTGCCATCAACTCAATTCCAACTTATAGCGACCCCGTTGGGATTTTTGAGGCGGTAAATCTTTACGGAAGTAGATTGTCCAGTCTTCCTTCTGCAGAGTGGCTGGTGGGTTTGAACCACCAATGTTGGTTAGCAGTCAAATGCCTTAGGCGCTACGCCACCAGAGCTCCCTAATGTGGACATAGGGACGGTCAAAAGAGAGGGTAGTGGTGGTGGCAGCTGCTTTGAAGTGGAGATAAAGTACCGGAGTTGCTGTAGAGGGTGAGGTACTCTGATGGCCCGCACTTAGGTTGGCTCAGGAAACAGTTATTTGGTGCAGTGGCTGCATGAAAAACCCCACTGCTGTCGAGTAGATTCTGACTTATAGCTACCCTATAGGACAGGGTAGAATTGCTCTATAGTGTTCCCAAGGCTCTAAATCTTTATGGAAGCAGACTGCCACATCTTTCTCCTGTGGAGTGGCTGGTGGCTTCAAACTGCCGACCTTTTGGTTTAAGCCAAATGCTTAACCATTGTGCCACCAGGGCTCACTTAGAGTGGCAGAAGCAGCTACTAAATTTCCAATATTAACCTGTAGGTCCTATAAGTCCTAACCTTGGGAAAATGCTGGTTAGTTTTCATCTAGAAAGTTTTAAGATGTCTGTTCAGAAATTTTCTTGATTGTTTTATATGTGGAATTGGCTGGGAAAAGCTCAGATGGAATGATTCGCTGGATTGGAAGATAGAACAATGGATTCTTTTTACAAATTTTCCCCAGATTAGCTATAGTAATTCAGTCAAGTTGCCTGTTGTTGCCAGTTTTACCTATAATTGATTGTCAAGTAGTAGTATGTTAGATAGGAGCTCTGGTAGCATAGTACCTAAGGCATTTGACAGCTAACCAGAAGGCTGGTGGTTCAAACACACCAGCCACTCCTCGGAAGGAAGGTTGGGCAATCTACTTCCATAGTGATACTGCCTTGGAAACCCAAGGAGGGGTCGCTATGAGTCGGGTCTGACTCGACGGCACACAACAACAACAACAGTGTGTTAGATAACAGGTGACTATGCCTTCTAGACGATAGTGCATTAATTAGATGGAATACAACACTTGGAGCATTACTAACCTTTAGGACATAAATAAATATTTTCCTTATTAGGCTTCAGAGAAGATGTGCATTGAAATTGTCTCCCTGGCCTTCTACCCAGAGGCTGAAGTGATGTCTGATGAAAACGTAAAACAAGTGTATGTTGAGTACAGATTCTACGATCTGCCCTTGGCAGAGACAGAGACTCCAATATCCCTGAGGAAGCCGAGAGCAGGCGAAGAGATTTACTTCCACTTTAGCAAGGGTAAGGCACTGTGTGTGGTTATAGGGAGAGGAGGCTGACAAATGCTTAGTCCAGAACTACCACTGGATTTCTTAATGGCATGATTCAATTATTTTGTTTCATTTATTAAATACCATTTATATGCATATGGCTTTTAAAAAATCAAATAGTCCCAAAAGATGTTAGTTAGAAATAATCAGCCCTTTGCCCCACTCTTCTCTACAAACTATGCCCCACCATAGTGCACCACAGCCATTTTTAACTTTTTTGGCTATTCCTTCTGGTATTTACCTCCATATTTTTAACTAATGTTTCTGTTGCAATTTCCTAATTCATCAAATTTAGACATTGTCCACTGTTCCTATTTTGGAACATAAATTTAGCTTTCTTTCACCATACCCATGCTCCCCCCATATTTTGATCATAAATTTTATTTAATCCAATTTTAATTATTTATCATGAATATATAAATATTATTTCTTAGAGAGCCAAGTAGTATGACCTTGATTATACTTTTTCTTGTTTATTATTTTGTTTGCCTCTATTTTTCATTTGCTCTATTTTCATTATTTCGTTGTTGTTAGGTGCCACTGAGTCAACTCTGACTTAAAGAAACACCAGTGTAAGAGAAGGAATCACTGCCCGATCCTGTGCCGTGCTCATGATTGTTTCTGCATTTGAGCCCATTGTTGCAGCCAATAGTCAATCTCTCTCACGGAGGGTCTTCTTCATGTTTGCTGACCCTCTTCTTTATCAAGCATGATGTCTTTCTTCAGGGACTGATCCCTCCTGATGTTGTTGTTGTTGTTATGTGCTGTCGAGTTGGCCCCGACTCATAGCAACCCCTCCTTGGGTTTCCAAGGCAGTATCACTACCGAAGTAGGATTGCCCAACCTTCCTTCCGAGGAGTGGCTGGTGGGTTTGAACCGCCAGCCTTCTGGTTAGCAGTCAAGTGCTTTAGCCACTATGCTACCAGAGTATGTCCAAAGTATGTGAGACAAGTCTTGCGATCCTCACTTCCAAGTAGCATTCTGGGTGTACTTGTTCTAAGACGGATTTGTTTATTCTTCTGGTAGTGCATGGTATATTCAATATTCTTCACTAATACCATAATTCAAAAGCAGTCTTCCTTCTTCATTGCCCAGCTTCACATGTATATCAGGCAACTGAAAATACCTCGGCTTAGCTCAGGTTCTTTAGTCCTCAAAGTGACATCCTTACTTTTTAACACTTTAAAGAGGTCTTTTGGAACAGATTTTCCCCAAGCAATATGTTGTTTGATTTCTTTTCTTTTTTTCCCCCTGTCTTTATCTTTATTCGTTGTTTGATTTCTTGACTGCTGCTTCCATTGTCATTGATTGTGGATCCTAATAAAATTAATCCTTCACAATTTCAATCTTGTTTCCATGATCATGATGTTGCTTATTGATCCAGTTGTGAGGATTTTTGTTTTCTTTATGTTGAGCTGTAATCCATATTGAAGGTTATAGTCTTTGATCTTCATCAGTAAATGCTTCAAGTCTTCTTAACTTTCAGCAAGCAAAGTTGTGTCATCTGCATTTCACAGGTTGCTCATGAGTCTTCCTCCAATCCTGATGCCTCGTTCTTCTTCATATAGTCCAGCTTCTCAGATTATTTGCTCAACACACACGTTAAGTATGGTGAAAGGATACAACACTGAAACACACTTTTCCTGGTTTTAAACCACACAGTATCGCCTTGTTCTGTTCGGACGACTGCCTCTTGGTCTATGTATAGCTTCCTCGTGAGCACAATTAAAAATTCTAGAATTCCCTTTCTTTATAACGTTATCCATAACTTGTTATGATCCACACGATCCACACAGTTGAATGCCTTTGCATAGTCTATAAAACACAAGTAAACATCTTTCTTGTATTCTTTGTTTTCAGCCATGATCTATTTGACATCAGCATTGATAATCTCTCCTTCTAAGTCCTCTTCTGAATCTGACTCGAATATCTGACAATTCTTTATCAACATACTGCTGCAACTGTTTTTGATAACTCTTTTCACATCTTCTAACAATCTCAAGTAATCAAACCTATTAAATAATTTATGGATATGTTTTGTTTTTTCCTGGAGGAACTCCCTCCATCCTCTTGTTTCTCTTAGGCCTTTGTTTAGCTCCCATCGCTGCCATCCCAAGCATTTTATTTAATTCTCTGCTGTACTGTCTTTCCTGTCTCCTAGATCCTGCATCATGCTCTGTCTTTATTAATTTCCTTATTTTATTGGATCGTATTTTCTAGTAACTTTTTAAGAAAAGGTACCTTGGAAGTCTTACTATACTGGCATTGCATTCAATTGACATTTTGACCAAAGAGAAATCTAGGTTGAAAACATTTTCACTCATAACTTCAAAGCAATTGGTCCTTGGTTTCCTAAATCCACGTGAGACATCAAACCTTTTGTGTGAAAACTAGCATGCCCTTCCTACCCTTGATTCCTAGATTAGATTTCCTCTTTATTTCTAGTTCTCTAATTTCAGGATAATGTACGTATTTTCACTTTAAGTGTTCTGGCCACTCCATGGGCTTTTTCAGTCTGCAAGCCCATGACTTTTTTTTTTAATTTTGATTTGGGTGAAGATTTACAGAGCAAATTCACTTCCCATACAGCAGTTCACATATACTTTGTCTCATGTCATTGACCACAGTTTACCACAATGCAACAGCTCCCCTCCCACTTCCTCCCCATAGTTACTTCTTCCCAGTGTCCATCCCTCCATACTCTCCTGCCCCCTGAGCTGTCTCCCTGTGCATAAGCAGCCCTTCCTTCTCCCATGATTGTTCTCTCCAGGGCGTGTGTCTACTTGAGGTAAATGTTTAACTCACATGTCTGTACATTGTTTGGCTGGAAACCACAGGTGTGGGTTCAATTCCAGACCTGAAGGGTAGCTAGGGGCCATAGTCTCAGTGGTTCCACCAGGCTCTGTTGGACCAGCAAACCTGGTCCCCACCTTTTTTTTTTTTCCTCCAAATGATTTTGAGTTTTGTTCCACATTGTTCTCCCTCTCTATCCAGGATCTCCTACATCCCTTCCAAGTGGATGACAGTGGTAGCTGAAGCCCATGACTTTTAGTTGTGGAAAATTCTATTGTATTTCTTTGATAATTTTATCCCTAGTAGTAGAATGTTGGGTCTTCCAAATTGATCCTCTGTTTATCATTTTCATCCTATAATTCCATCTGTCTTTTTTCTTTTTGAGATATTTCCTTAAGTTTATCTTCTGGTCATCTATTAAATATTTAAGTTCTAATAACTCTTTTTTGTTCTCAATTTCTTTCTTTTTTTATTGTATCTCATTTTAATATATTCTATCAAGAAGATAGAAATTTACTTCTCACTTACGGTAAACAAGTTCAGAGGAGGGAGTCCAGGGCTGGCATGGCAGCTACATGACATCATCAGGGATCCCACCTTCTCTCTTTCCTTTCTGTCACCTTGCTGTTGGTCGCTGTTGAGTTGATTCTGACTCATGGTGATCCCCTGTGTGCAAAGTAGAAGTGCACTCCATAGGCTTTTCAGACTGTCACCTTTTGGAAGCAGATTGCAAAGCCATACTTCTGAGATGTATGTGGGTAGGTTTGAACTGCCAACATTTTGCTCAGCAGTCCAGCTCTTAACCACATGCACCACCGAGGGACTCCTATTATCTTAGCACCTGCCTTCCACCCTTCTTGTTACCTCCCTCTTTTTGGTTACCCCATGATCCTTGATGGCTGCTGGGGAAAGGAAGACTACCTCCCAGATAAGCCTTTTAAGCAATTTTCCCTGAGGTGTCACACAATACAATGGCCAGAACTTAATCACTTGGCCATAGCTAGCTAAAAAGGAAGCTGGGAAACCTAGGCTAATTTATTTGAACTTCAACATTCCCATATAAAAATAAGGAAAATGGATGGTGAGATAAGCATCTTGAACTTGCCACAAACCCAAATCTCCAGATGACCCAAAAGTCAGCTTCCTAGAACTCTTTCGGCTGTGGAATCATGAGAACACATTTATTTTGGCATATAATAAAACAGCTTTCCATGCTGATTATGAAAGGCAACACACTTTTTCTTAAAAGGCCAGATAGTACATGTTGTTGTGGTTGTTGTTACGTGCTGTCAAGTCGGACCCGATTCATAGTGACCCCTCCTAGAGCTTCCAAGGTGGTATCACTATGGAAATAGATTGCCCAATCTTCCTTCCGAGGAGTGGCTGGTGGGTTTGAACCGCCAGCCTTCTGGTTAGCAGTCAAGTGCTTTAGGCACTATGCTACCAGATAGTACATATTTTAAGCTTTCTGGGCCATGTAGTCTCTGTCACAACCACAGAACTTTGCCACTGTTGCTCAAAAGCACCCATCAGACCAAAACCAAACTCACTGCCATCGAGTCAAACATATAGAGACCCCCATTGGGTTTCCAAAGCTGTAAATCTTTACGGAAAGAGACTGCCTCATCTTCTTCTGCAGAGCAGCTGGTGGGTGTGAATGACCAACCTCTTAGTTAGCAGCCAAATGTGTTAACTACTGTACCACCAGAGTTCCTTTCAAAAGCAGCCATGCACAATACATAAATGGGTGTGGCTGTGTTCCAATAAAAGTTTATTTACAAAAATGAGAGGCTAGTCCTTGGGTCACAGTTTGCCAGCTTTTGCTTTATATTACTGTATTTACTGCTTATGGAAGTCTTCGTGTCCAAAAGCAACTGTGTATGGCTCTGCCTTTTGTTTCCTTTTCTTAACATAGTGATAGACCTGGACCCGATGAAGCAAAAAGGTCGAAGGCAATTTCTTTACACCATGTTGAATGGACAAGATCCTGAGCAAGGACAGTAAGTACCTGCTTATCTGCTTTGAAAGAAAAGAGAAACTTAGACAGGAATTCTGTAGTTTGAGTTTGGTTTTGTGCTAATGCTGAGTATTTGAATAACTTCTTTCAGAAGTAATTTACCCTTAATAAATTTCCCATCTACTTCAGTCGAATTTATGTTTGTGGCTACTTGGTCAATTATTATAATTTCATAGGTTTATAGGTTTACTTCAATTCTCATCAATGTTAGCCCCAGTGGGGACTTTTTCTGTGTGTGGCAGTGATTTAATTAAATATAAAGTGTTCTATATATATACTGAATGGACAAAAGGTTTTGACATTCTAACATAATTTGATTTGTTTCTTATGCATACAATGCTATTGCTAGCTAACCAAATATTATATCTTTATAATATTAATTTTATATTTAGATTTTTAATTATTTTCTTTACTGGAATGTTTTGACTTTGGCATACCTAAAATAAATTCTAGGACTGCTTTAAAATTTTAGGAATGTCAGTTGTTCTTATTATTCCTGTAATCAGAGAGGGCTTCCTTTTAGTTTCCAGGTAAAATACATATGATATATTTATAATAAAAAAAATTATATCCAAACTTAACTGAGCATCCTATTTTTGTTTTATTTTGCTCATTCTAGCCCCTTTGTGTGTGCGTGCGTAAGAAATGGGGCCTTATGTTTTAATTCATTACTTTTTTAAAGGCCCAATAAATTTGTTTAATCTACACTTACTTTAGGGAGCTCTGGTGGCATAGTGCCTAAGGCCATTTGACTGCTAACCAGAAGGTGGGTGGTTTAAACCCACCAGTCACTCCTTCTTGGAAAGAAGGTTGGGCAATCTACCTCTGTAGTGATACTGCCTTGGAAACCAAAGGAGAGGTCACTATGAGTTGGCAGTGAGTTGCATTGAGTTACATTTACTTTGTCTCCAGTTAGTTTTAGGAAGGACTGAAAAAAGGAGCCAGTAGAAATAAACAGTGAATCTGAGTTCTGTATCACAGTGGACTAACCTCCCTGATAACTTTGGAAATGCAAAGTGGTTTGTTTTCTCCCCTTTTGTACAATTGTTAAATTTAGCTTCCCCATCCTAACCCCAACCCTAAGCATTCCTAGAACTCTTCCTTTATTCCCTCACAAACCAAACCAAACCATACTCACTGCCATCAGGTCGATTCCAACTCGTAGCGACCCCCTTTGGGTTTCTGAGGCAGGAAATCTAGACTGCCCGGTCTGCCTTCCGTGGAGTGGGTGGTGGGTTTGAACCACCAACCTTCTGGTTAGCAGTCAAATGCTTAAGGTACTATGCTGTTCCCTCATAGGGCTATCCATTTTCTACTCAGTTTTAGCTTTCACTGCCTCAGGTTTGAATTGCCTTTGCCTTTGATTTTCTTTTTGGCTAGTATGGTATAGCGGACAGAACTTTGTAATAAACCTTAGATAGGGCAAAAACAAAACAAAGACAATTATCCAGGATGAAGGAAACCATCAGCATGTACACAGTACAGAAAGCTGAATGGAGTCCACTGAGTCTATGCCATGGGGCTAATTATATATGATTGATAACAAAAGGAGTATCACAAAATCCTAATTGGTGGCAGATCGATTCATCACTGTTGCCTGTTGCTGGCAGGACTACAGAAGCAGGGAAAGGGCAGTGATTGGGATAAGTACATAAATAAAGGAGCTCTTGTGGTGTAGTACCTAAGGCGTTTTGACTGCTAACCAGAAGGTTGGCAGTTCAAACCCACCAGCCACTCCTAGGAAGGAAGATTGGGCAATCTACTTCTGTAGTGATACCTCTTCAGAAATGCAAGGAGCGGTCGCTGTGAGTCGGATGTGACTTGACGGCAGTTAGTTTGGTTTTGGTTTTTTTGAAGGCTTAATGAAAGTGTCTCTACTGAGCCTGTTTGAATCTGGGGTCTCTTTTCCCCTATTACACAAGGATTTTATTGTACTTGGATCCACAGTCAATGCCCATAGAAATCAAATGATGACCTATTGCATTGCATTGGGCAAATCTGCTGCAAAAGACCTCTGTATAGTGTTAAAGAGAAAAGATGCCACTTTGAAGACTAAGGTTTGCCTGACCTAAGCCACGGTATTTTCCATAGCCTCATAAGCATGTGAGTGCTGGACAATTCATAAAGAAGACCACAGAAGAATCGATGCATTTGAATTGTGGTATTGGTGAAGAATATTGAATGTATCATGGACTACTAGAAGAATGAACAAATCTGTCTTGGAGGAAGTACAGCCAGATATTCCTCAGAAGCAAGAAGGGCTAGATTTCCTCTCTCATTTGGTCATGTTTTCAGAAGGCACCAATCCCTGGAGAAAGATATCATGCTTAAACTGAAAAAGGGGAAGACCCTCAATGAAATGGACTGACACAGTGGCTGCAGTGATGGGTTCAAGTACAGCAAAGATTGTGAGGCTGGTGCAGGACTGGGCAGTGTTTCGTTCTGTTACTGTACCCAAAGTCACTGGGAGTCGGAATCAACTCGATAGCACTTAACAACAACGATCTCTGCTTTTACAAAATTAATAGCAATGTGAAATTGCCCAGAATAGGCAAATCCCTAAAGACAGAAAGTAGATCAGTGGTTGCCATGGGCTTGAAGGGAGAGGAGAGTGAATGTTAATGGTATGGAGTTTTTTTCTTTTTTTTTAACTGTGATTTGGAAGAAAGTTTACAGAGGAAATTCGTTTTCTATTCAACAATTTATACACATTTTATTTGGTAACGTTAGTTGCAATTCCCTTAATATAACAGCACCCTTCCCCTCTTCCCCTCTTCCCCCTCGCTTCCCCATCTCCATTGTTCTCCTTTCCTGCACCTTCCTGCAGTCTGAACTTTGTTTTGGGCAAATGCTGCCCTTTTGGTCTGGTCTGGTTAATTGTTCTGTGGACTACGTTCCTCTAGTGTTACTGCTCACTTCATCAGTCTGCTGTTTGTCTGAAAGGTGATCCCTGGGGGTGGGTTCAGATCCAGATTTGAAGGGTGTCTAAGGGCCACAGTCTCAGGGTTTCCACCAGTTTACTGTCAGACCAGTAAATCTTGTCATATTTTATGAATTTGAATTTTGTTCTCCATTTTTCTCCCATTCTGTCCAGGACCTTTTGTGGTCTTGATCAGAGTGATCAGTCACGGTAGCTGGTTCTTCTGGTCTCCGTGTAGCAGAGGCTGTGCTTTGCGTGGCCGACTAGTCCTTTGGACTAATTGTTTCCTTGAGTCTTTGATTTTCTTTTCTCTGGACAAGGAGAGACCAATAGTTGCACATGGAGTTTCTTTTGAGTTGATGAAAATGTTCTGGAATTAGACAGTGGAGACTGTTGCAAAACGTTGTGAACATTTGTTTAATCTATATTTACTTTGTACACTTTAAAATGGTAAATTTACTGCAGAACTTTTTAAAATAGTATTTTCCTGTGTTTTCAGTGAAGGTTTGCACAGGTTCCCATTCAACAGTTCCTGCTTAAGTTGTTCAGTGACATTGGTTATGTTATTCACAATGCATGAATATTCTCATTATTTCCATCTAAGTGTTCCACTTCCATTCATCTCGTTTTCCTGCCCCCTTACATTCTCATCTTTGTTTTAAATTAATTGTTGACTATTTTGGGAATTTTATCTCAGTTTTAAAAATTAATGTAATATTGAATTGGCCAATGTTTGGTTCATATATATTTTTACAATTGAAAAAAAAAAAAAAATACGGGCAATGGGCCAGATTTTGCCCACAGACTGTAGCTGACCAATGAACATTAGCTTAAATCTTAAATAAATAAATAAATAAATAAATAAATAAATAAATAAATAATAGGCTTATTATAGATTGTACCAGTTTCTGATCAAAATATCATTCTTTGCTAGGCTAAGTCAAGATCATACTAATTTTTACTGACTGCTCACTGCTTGTGAGGCACTTTATTGTGCAGCTGACAGTACCATCTTTCAACACTCACAACTCCCAGGAATAGTTTTTAAACTCATTTTACAATTCTGCATTCCTGCTGTTTCCTTTAAGGAAAGAGAATTGATAGCCATTTTTAAAAACTTAAAACCTCTTCCTCTCATTTCTTCACAAAAACTTTTGTTTTTTGTGCAACACCTTCACTATCCCTATAAAATCTTCTATCAATATTTTAAATGACCATACTAAGAATAATACTTTGACAGTTTTGGGACAACTTGATCCAGTACATTCTCTCAAGAGTCTTTGTTCCCCCCTACTCAAGGCCTGTTCCTTCAAAGCACCCTCACTTTTCTGCCATTGTAGTCTTAAAAATGGAGGCAAATGAAAGACACTGTATCATTTATGGTTGCTTTTATCCTCATATTATTTTTAAAGCCTGTGATTAACAGTGGTATTAACTCAACTGTTTTCTTTAGTTTAAAGTTTACAGTGGTGAGTGATCCTATGGATGACGAAGAGAATGAATGTCAAGAAGTGGGATATGCATATCTTGACCTGTGGCAGATCCTGGAATCAGGAAGAGACATTGTACAGCAAGAGTTAGACAGTAAGTAACACATGATTTTTCAAAATTGTTTCTTTCTTCCACTTGGCTTTAAGAAAACCATCCTAATAATGAATCTATTTTTTTGTTCTGCCTTCAGTACCTAATTTCTGCTGCAAAGATGAAGAGACACAAATTGGATTGAACTCTTCTTTTTTACTGCTGTATTTATTTCTAGATCAAGCATGAAAGTAGTCATGTATGCTTTAGCATATATACCTAATGAGAATTACGATATATTATGAATAATCGATGTTTGAGATAAGAAATTTTTGTAAGACAAAACCAAAAAAACCCAAAATCATTGCCACTGAGTTGGTCCCGATTCATAAGAGACCCCTCCTTGGGTTTCTGAGGTGGTATCACTATGAAAGTAGATTGCCCAACCTTCCTTCCAAGGAGTGGCTGGTGGGTTTGAACCACCAGCCTTCTGGTTAACAGTCAAATGACTTAGACACTACACCACCAGAGCTCCCACCAAGCCGAAGGGCTACAAATAAAATGGCACAGTGCCAATATTATCGCATAGTATGGCAGGTCTCTAAGTTTAACTCTAAGTCTCTAATTCTAAGTCCATTAACAGTCCCAAGATTGGCAGGAAGCATGGCAGGCTGTTAAATGAAGACTTGGCTACATGCAGGGTTCAAATGTGCCAAAAGCTGCAGACCTTTCTCAATGCTTCTTCTTATATACGGGAAGCAGACCACATCCCTAAAGCAGCTACTCAACTGCTCCAGTAAATTCCACCATGGAGTTGATTACTAGTCTCACCATGGGGAACAACTAACTACATCCAGCTGCCCAGAGACTCAAAACCAGGCCCAGCCAAGCTGACACATAACCTTAACAACCACACTTGCCCAGATTTTTAATGAAACTAGACTTAACAGCAAACTAATAGATGTCACCACTTGTATGTCCCACTGATATCTCAAATTCCCTTGACTATGACTTTGTTCCTTACATTTCCTCTTAGTGAAAGCCACTATCTACCATTTACCTTGTTATCTGAGCCAGAACGACCTATTCCAACCTCTTCCTTACTCCTGATATTCCATCACAAAATTCCATTAACATTACCTCTTCAGTGTTTTGACTCTGTCCCCATCTCCACATCCCTGTTAGATCCTTTTCATTTCTCCCCTGAATTACTTGCCTTACAACTACCCTTCCTGATCTACTTATGCCCCCTTCCAAAATATTCCCAAAGTCGTAATCTTTCTAGAACCCAAATAAAAATGATTACTTCTAACACCTTTAGTTAAACTCTTTAGAAGACAAACAAGGCCCTGTGCAACGTGGCCTCTGCAGTCTGTACAGCTTCATGTTCTCATGTTTTAGCACATGTTCGGAAGGTTTTTTACTGCTCAAGACTTAGCTTGGGGATTGTCTCCAGGGTCTTTTTCTCATTCTTCCATTCTCAGTTAGGTGCTACTTCTTTGTGTTCCCAAAGTACCTTGAGCTTTAATTTATTGTAACATCTAGCACACTATATTGTAATCACTTCATTTTCCTTTCTCCCCTCAGTAAACTAGAAACCACCTACAACAGGGTACAGTAACTTAGTTCATTTCATATTTCTGGCACCTATCATGACAAATACCAGGTATTTAGTGTTTTTTAACTGAATAATGCTGACTCTTTTTTTTTCCTTTCCTAACAGTTGTTAGCCCAGAAGACCAGGCCACCCTAATAGGAATGCTGAAGGTTTCCCTTCAAGCTGCTGCTGCCCTCCATGCTATTTACAACGAGATGACTGAAGATGAAGATTTGTTTCTATGACAGAACAAGTGCCACTCCATTCTAAAATCTGAGGGAACCATAGTAAAAAATCTTGTAAAGTAACTTGCTATATCATGAATTTTGTCTGCTGTGATGTCTAGGATCTCTCTTAACAATGAAAGTTTAAAATTATTCAAGTTATCTTTGTGACACCAACTTGACCAAAGCATTTTTGCAAGGCTTTAGCACTTTACCAGATGAGGAGCAGGCTGGCTTTCAGGAACTACATAAGAACTGTTTCAAAAGGTGAATTTACAAAAACAAAACAATAACAACAGCAACAACAACAAAAAAAAACCCCACAGTTTATTTATCTTTTAGTTCTTCAAAAATTGAAAATATCAAGTCCTACTGCTAAGGAGAAAAAAAAACAAATAAACAAAATCCAAGAGCCCCCCACCCCCCTCTCTTAAAGTCACAGAACACAGAAGGGACTGCAGTGGGACAGGTGGTACAGCGAAACAGGAGGGGGAAGATGGCAAGATAAAACTCTCCAAATACTTAAAAAAAGCTGTTCAACAGAAACTGTGATAAATACAGGACAATGCAAGACAAGTAAAAATAAGGAGCAGCAGTGATGAGAGGCTTTATTGTGGATGCAGCCTCCCTTCCTCTTCTCTTTTCTCATCAGGATATTCTAGGCCCAGGGCATGACTTGCCCCTTTCAGATCTAAATGTTGACTCCTTTGAGCTACCTCTAGATTTCATGAGAAGCAGTGTATGAGGCACAGCATTCTTCCTCAGATAACATGTCAAAAAGAAAGGACACAGTGGTAATTTTGTCTTCTACCATTGCCATGTGTGAATTTGTAGAGGATGAAACCGGGCCAGGGAGTGTCACTGCTTCTTATGTCTTCCAAGGCAGCAGAAGTACCTCAGAATCTGCATGAGGCAAGAAAGCAGGCAAACTCTGATGGAGGCACCAGCTCAATCTGCCTCACTAGCTCAAGTTGTTTGGATTATCACAACCATTAGAGTAAGTTCCAACAGTCTTTTCTGGAGTATTGCAAAGACAGAACTTAGAGATGTGAGGAAGGTCATGGCAGTAGGGTAGGATGAAGGATCAACTCTGCTGGTCAAGAACCATGGTACAGGTAGTTAAGGGTCACCTTGTACCAATGTCTTGGAAATACAGCTTCAAGACACCAATTAATAAGATGCTGGAAGCCATCAATGTCCTGGCAGAAGGTGACAGGAAGAGAGAGGAATGAAACAATATTTATTAATAGCGGAAGCTCCGCCTTTGTTCAAGAACACTTCCTCCCTTGCCATCTGCATGGGGCCATTGGCACGTGTCCTGGTGGGCCTGGAATTCCCCGAGTAGATTGGTCCACACAAATGGCCCCCTAAACCCATAAACACAAACGGCAAAACTTCAAAAGAAAACAAAAGGAAAAATACAGTTTCTATGTCATGTAAAATTTTCAGGGGTTGGCTGAATGGAGCTCAGGGCCAAAGTTCAGAAGTTACTTCCTCTTTTTCTTGGGTGGTGCAGAGCTGTGTCTGGAACCACGGTTAGAGCCACGACCTGAACTGTGCACAGATGCCTTCCTCTTCCGGCTCATACTCCGACTCTGTTCTTCTTCTTCCTCATAACGACTTTCACGGTCAGCTAAATAAAAAGAACAGGCATTATTAGTTAGGAGCCCTGGTAGTGCAGTGCCTAAGGCATCTGACTGCTAACCAGAAGGTTGGTGGTGCAAACCCACCAGCCACTCTCTGGAAGGAAGACTGGCAATTTACTTCTGTAAAGATTTACCACCTCAGGAACCCAATAGGGGCTGCTATGAGTTGGAATCGACTTGGTGGCAATGAGTTTGGTTTGGCTTATAAACCCTAATAGAACTGGACAGCATGAAATGGTGCAGTGTACTCTGTAATCAGTTCTGAGTTTTAATCATTACCCAGGTACTTTCTAGATATGTGGCCTTGAGCAAGTACTTAACCTTTCTGAACCTTAGTTTCTTTCTTTATAAAATGGAGAATTATTTTAGAATTAAACAAGGTACCTCTGCAAAGCACCTTTCACAATCCTTGGGACACAGCAGATAATAAATACTTCTTTTACATCTCTAACTTATATTTGGGGTTTGGTTTCAGAGAATCTAAACTAGCACTATAAAGGTATTTCTAACCTGGAAGAAACCCAAAAGTTAGACAAATATGGGATTTAACCTTGGAAACAGAATTGTCTAACTTTGGAGCCATATATGACTGTGTTGCTATCTCAGTCAGAGCACGCTGGGGGCTTGAGAAGACGAAGAACGCATGTAGTTATGCAGAATCACGCCTACTAGGACAAATTCCAGGACTTGTTATTACTGTTTTTTTTTGTATCTGGTCAATGAAGTAGCTGTGGTTCCAAGGAAGGTTTGTTTTTTTTAAAGTGTGGTAAAAACACACACCAAAAATTTGCCAGCACAACTTCCACATTAACAATTCAAGGACACCAATTACCTTCCTCAAGTTGTCCCACCCTAAACAAAAATTCACCTTCCCCTCTCCCTCTTGATAAGCATTAATAATCTTGGTTTCTATATATTTGCTTATTTCATATAAGTGAGATGATCCAACTGACTCATTATTTTGCTTATTAGTATGTTTTCAAGGCTCATTCATGTTGTGGTATGAACCAGAGTTCACTTTTCTTTACAATATATTCCACTGTACGGCCATATCACATTTTGTTTATCTATTCATCTGTTGATGGCTATTTTGGTGGTTTTCCATCTTTTGCCTATTGTCCCAATCACTTCTTTGGCTGCCTCTTGCTGCTGTGTGCCACTGAGCTGACTGGGACTCATACAGACCCTATGGGACAGAGGAGAACTGCTCCACAGGGTTTCCTAGCTGTGAACTTTACCGAAGCACATCGCCTAGTCTTTCCTCCCACTGAGCCTCTGGTGGGTTCCAACTGCCAACCTTTTGGTTGCCACCAAGCTTACCTATTGCACTATCAGAACTCCTTTAACTTTTTGAAGGCTACTAATATCCCAAAACACTCAAAGTGTTAAAATTTGTACACTAGCCAAAACTAAATAAATGAAATCCTCCCCTCCCCCAAAGAACCACCACAAAACTACCTTTTCGAGCTTCTTCCTCCAGTTCATCCCAATCCTTTCCACTCTCTTCTTCACTGCCCAACGACTCCTTGGAATAGTCTGGAATAAAATTGATGAAATATTAGACATTAGGAATGGAATAGAATAATACAATCTTCCTTTATACAACTGTATTATCCAGAAATGATACTAGGTTAGGAAGCCATGACAAACTTTTTCTTAAAAAAGATTAACCTGATTCTTCTGCTTCAGATGAATAGTCTTCATCACTGTCCTCCTCTTCCTCTTCATAGTCATCTTCTGAGGGGTTAAAAGTCTCATCTTCAATTTCAGACTCTGAATCCCCCTCCTCAGCATCACTCCCCTGGTGAGTAAGAGCATAATACTGTTTACTGATTTTTCTCATACATTCATCTTATTAATGTAATGAATTAATTCAATACACTTAGTAGACCAGCATTATTTCAATTTTACATGAAAAAAACCTGAGTGACAACAAAAGGATGGATCTAAAATGCCTAGTAATTTGCAAATTAAAGATAACAGCACCCTCCTTGCTATTCTCTTCCTAATTCAAATTTCTGAAAGATTCACATCATCCTTCCTTATCCATGGCAATTAACCACAGAAGTAGACTCTTGGTAATAATGCATTGTGCAGAGGTGGCAGGACCATTTCCTAGAAAATAATTTTTGCCAAATTGTCCTGAAGAATCTTTTTCAAATGCTGAGAAACTCGTTTGAGTGGACAGTTTTTGTTATTTCAATGAAATCCTGTCAGTAGATACCAATGTCCAGTCAATTCATCATTTTTCTGTGAAACTAATTTGAAGAAATATAGTCTTATCCTTTACATGGTACTTATATGTCTTTCTCCTGACTGCCCAAACGATGGCAGCCAATACTGTGTACCAGAACAGAAAGCCCGCACTCACGCACCTCACCCTCAGGCTCCAGGAAAGACCAGCCACCTTGCTCGAAGAAGCCCTCAGGGTCATCAACAATGGTCTTCATGATTTTAGTCCAGTTGAGAGACTGTACTCCTTCTGTGTACTTTAGGTCACATGAACTGAAATAAATGATGTTACAAAGTCAGAACCAAGCTTTGATATTTTCTCAAAATTTCCAGTGTCATCTTGCTTGGACATTAGCATCGCAAAGAAGCTTTTTTTTTTTTTTTAATTAACCTTTGCCTAAGTCTAGGTGAGCAAACGTCCTTTGCACTGTGCCAGAGCTTACCCAATCGGCTGACAGTTTCTCTCTGAGAGCACTATCCTTCATGACAGCAGCATTCCAACTGAAGTAAGTCTTTTCCTTCATCTAAGTCAAAGCTCAAAGATCCCTTCCATTTTCTTCCTTATGCACCAATTTCCATATTCACTGGCCTCCCTCCTACCTACTCACGTTTTCATTAATTCCATTCCTTAACTCATCATCATTTCTGTGATCCACACCTCACCCCGGCTATCAGCATTCATACTTTCATAGGGACATTTTCACTAGCCCTAGTTCACCTTCTTCAACCTTCCACTGTTTTCCTTTGTCTTTGTTTATTTGGTGCAAGGTCTGTTTGAAGGTAAGAACTGAATTTATTTTTAGTACATAAAGTGCCCTGTATTTAGAAGATGCTCAAATGATTTTCTGCTATCCACTTTTATTGAGAGCCAGACCTATTACAGTGGGAAAAAAAAAAAAAAAAAAAAAAAAAAAAAAAAAAAAAAAAACAACCAACCAAACAATACTTTGGCTAACAATAATGAAATTTCAGCCTAAAACCTATGTCAGAATCACCGCATCATCCCATAAAGCCACTATCATATATATGGAAACTTCTGCCTCCAGCCATAATGGGGTAATAACAAGGACTAGATTTACTTTTCCACCTTAAACAACTAGAAAACCAAATAAAATATGAAACAATGGTTTTCAAACATTAGCTAAAAGGCAGCACAAGATTATAATCCCCAAGAGAAGGAAAACAAACAAGGTTTTATTTTATAGTTGTCCCGGTTTTCTGTCTGGAGGCAGTTTCCAGGCTGGTGTACTGGAGGGTAAGCAACCAGAATGTGGTGGTCACTCAGAGGTGGTGGTGGTGGTGGTGGGGGTTCAGGAAGGCTGAGAGACCTAGGCTATGAGGGACAGAGCACCAGAGGAAAGTCACAAAGGAGAAAGCTCTGGATAGCTACTAAAGGTTCTCTCCAAGTCTTTTGCTGAGGACTGATCTGCATATTCATGAAAGGAAACTAAATGAAGCTGGGCAAAAAAAGCAGCAGATAAAAACAATCCACAGATCTCGCACAGAACTAGAAACTATTCCTGTTCCTACCAGGTGGAGCAGGAAGACCTCATAATACAATGGGCATCAAGTAGAGTCCACAGAAGAGTACTGCCTGAAAGGTGGGCCAAATTAGCCCTAAACTAAAGGCTGTTCTTGCACTAACAAAACCTGAAAGATAAGATGGAATAAAAACAACTGTATTCTAGAATAAAACCCCAAAATTAAATCCTATAATAAAATCCAACATCCAACAATGTGGAGTCATAATGTTTGGGAATTCCCCAACACAAATACCAGGCTTTCAAAGAAAACAGGAGAAAAACCATTCAAAAGAGATTTCTATGAATTGGGGAATGGATAAAAAGTATGTGGTGTGTAGTGTATCCACACCATGGAATACTGTTGTTGTCAGGTGGCATCGAGGCAACTTCTGACATACAGCAACCCTGTGACAGAGAACTAGTACTAGTACTAATAGATACTAGTATCTAGTACTAGTACTGGCAATTCTAGCCCCATAGGGGTCTCTTGGCTGCCATCTTTAGGTTAGCAGCCGAGTGCTTAACTGTTGTGCTACCAGGGCAGGGCTCCTTAATGGAGTACTACTCCGTAAAAAAATGGAATATAGGACTGAAGCACACAACTCAGGTAAATCTCAAAAGTATTAAACTCAATGAAGGAAGAGAAATTACATACTCTTATTCCATTTTTGTAAAATTTCAGAAGACGCAAAACATACACTGACAGCAACTGAGGGGAGGTTCTAACTTTAAAGGGGCATAAAGGAACATTTTGAAGTGATGAAAATGTTCCATATCCTGATTATGCTGGAAGATATAAGACTGTATACATCTGGTAAAACTCATCAAATCGTATACTTAAGTTGGTGAATTTTATTACATGTATATTATACTTTGCTAAAACTGATTTTAAAGTCATATACATTTATACATAATATTTGTGATCCTACATCATCTCCTGCATATATTTCATATGAAAATCCTTATATCGAGACCATATATTTCATTCTTTCTCAGTTTATTTCTTAGCTTTCAATCAATTTCTCAAGAGGAGACTTACAGGACCTCCTAGATCCCAGTTATGGGGGTAGAGGACTATACTCATGGCTACTCAAGCCCCATCCTTTCTCTAGAGCCTCACCTTTCCCCAATTATTGGCTTTCTGGTACATCCATGAGAACTTCTTCTAGATGAAATGTGAGTATATGGATGTCAAAGCCTAAAAAATGTTAAGATATTCTATAGATGCTTTTAGATGTTTACTTTACACACACACACAAGTCAGAAAAAGATTAGATTTTGGTTTTCATTGTGTAGTACTGCTAGGTACTGAGGAAAAAGTCAACAGCTACTTATCTAATATATCCCAAAATTTCAAGTCCATGTCTATAACCCAATGTAAAGGCAATCTTACCTTAGATCATCAGGAGATTTTATGTACAACATATTACACTTGGAGGAAGGCAGAAGAGACAAATTCTGTAATACAGGGTCCCTGGGGGTTAATGGGAGATTGCTGGTGGGTTTACTTACTTCAACCATTCTTTAATGGGGTCGAGAGATGCTACAGGAATGGCATTGATCATCGTCACCTTCTTGCTGTAGTCTTTGTAGACTATCACCATATCAAAGTTCTTCAGGTGAAACTGGACTCTCTCAAAGTGGATCAGCTCCACTTCATCCAATGTTACCACAAAAGGCGGCTGTCAAGGAAGAACTGGATTATTATCATGCGGGTACTTTTCCTAAAGCACTAGCACTTTCAAGAAACAAATTACCACATATAGGATAATGGAAATGCTTTTTGGAAAGATTATAGCCAGTACAACACACTAAGAAACCCCAGTAGAAGGACCTGAAAAACCCTATTTTTCCCTCAAGGAGAATAAATTCAAGGTATCCATGTGAAGACACCATTAAAAGGTAAACTATTTAAAGAGACTAATTTTGGGAATCATTACTTCAATGAGTTTTAATTCTAAGATAAGTAAATATCAAAAGTGACAATCAGAGAGAAAACCATATGATCTTATTTTCAAAACACCCATCACCCTCCTGCTTTCTTTTCACTAACAATTTCCTTATCAAAAGGAGAAAAGAAATACATACCCATTCTGTAGCATTTACCAGTGCACTACTAGTGGGCTGCAGGAGGCAGGTACTCCTGTAGGGAGCACCATTAAATCTGAAAGAGAGTAGGGTGAGAAACTCACATAAGGCTGGGCTCATCACAGGGGAAGCTGCTGCCGCCTTAACAGATGTCATTCTCTCCACGCCTGGTGCCAAACACGACTCCAGCACACTCACTGGATACTCATTTCCAGAGAAGTCTCTTAATTTTAGCCACTCACTCTAACCCTTAACAATTTTCAAGAGGGAATGAATGTCTCAAAGGAAACAGGACACAAAATATGACATTAAATTAATATTACAGGAGGAATAACCAACTTTTCTAGAAGACAGATTAATGAAACTTCAAGCCAAAAAGAAGCAATATGTTACCCCAAGTCCCTAAAAGGCACTTCAAATTCCAGTTCCTCCTTAGTTAGAGCCTCTACTTTCTCAATGAAATTTTTAAAGGCTGTTTTCAGTTTGTGCCTCATTTCTCGTTCCATCTGTTAAAGGAAAAAAATAACATTTTCACTTGTTAATAGTATCTCCCCTAAAAAAGTCTGAAAGGGCTCTTGTAGTCTTTAACTCTTACAATGTAATATACTAATATCTAGATTGTACTAATATAGATATTAGTATATTATAATATATATTATACTTATAAGCCAAAAAACTCAAACCCACTGCCATCAAATCGGATCCGATTTATAGCAATCCCCCTTGGGTTTCTGAGGCAGTATCACTATGGAAGTAGATTGCCCAACCTTCCTTCTGAGGAGTAGCTGACGCATTTATATACACAATGTATTAAAGGCCACCAGAGCATTAACTGGAGAGCTGAGCCTGCAACCTAAGTCTAATCATAGTCATTGCACTCTATCATCTTAGCAGGTAACCTGAGTCACTCTGCACAGATAGGTTCAGGGCTTATCTATAAAATATAACAGCTCCTGGGCTCAGATGTAGGCTTCATGCTACCACATTACCCTGCAAATGAAAATACACAATCTCACTGGCCTGCTCAGCATAGAGGTCGTCACGGTCATGCATGTGTTGATGTTTTCCCAGGTCTGTGGTGATCTCTCCCACTTCTGTGTAAAACTGCACATCCGTGTGCCGCTTCTTCCCAAACATGATGGCATTCTGAGGGTGTAAGGCAGAAAGAAGTACATAACAAAGATGCAAGATACAAGAAACCAAACACTAAAGTACAAAAATATCTATGTTGGAATTGATAGTGATGCAAACATGGGCCTCCACGGCATGTATGTAGAAAGAGTTAAACCATCCTTGATGGTATTATAAATAATGTTTGCTGGTACTGTGAAAGAGTGTAAGCTTTTAAAAGTACTCTATTTCTTAGCATGGACTTTGGTATTATGCTCGTAATAAATTGTGCCTTAAGCAAAAATTTTCAATTTCAGAAAAAAAGTTGGAGAAAAACTTGTATGTCCTGGTGGTCAGCATATACCATACTATCAATCCTTATAATGTTATATAACAGGTAATTTTTTAAAATCACTATTTCATAGGAAAGGAGCTCTGGTAGCATAGTGCCTAAGGCACTTGACTGCTAACCAGAAGGCTGGCGGTTCAAACCCACCAGCCACTCCTCGGAAGGAAGGTTGGGCAATCCTACTTCTGTAGTGATACTGCCTCGGAAACCCAAGGAGGGGTAGCTATGAGACGGGGCCGACTCGATGGCAAATAACAACAACATTTTATAGGAAAGAGACTAACAGAAATTCAGCTTGTGCCCAAGATCACATGACCAACCATTACAAAGATATACCTTGAGGTGAAAGTGCAAGACAATAATCATTTCTCCGTCACAGGGTTGGAATAAAGCATGCTTGATGTTATTATACAGAATATCTACTTTGTCTCCTCGAACAGATGTGAAGCGAAATCCTAGAAAAAAAGAAATGAAACTAAGTGTCATGCAGGATCATGAGGTCAGGCAAAGGGCACTGCATTTTTTTCTAGCCGATTTGAACTAGGTTAGAGGAAAAGGCAACTCCTGTACAGAGCTTTCCTTTCTTTCCAGCCATAGGGCAACAGACTAGAATCCTCACAGCATTTTTCTGCCATGCTTTATTATCTGATCTGTTATTCCTGCAAATGTGGCCCTGAAGATAAAGCTCAAGCACACAAGAGATCATCCATACCATTGACGTGGGCCTCCAGTGAGCCCTGCATTCTCTTCTGGGCAATGTTGGGGCGGATGTACAGATCTTTCAGTTTGGGATTACTCCGGTTTAGATTGATCACCAGCGAATCTTGTTTCACAATTCCCTGAGAAGACAGACCATTAATGGGACTCCTCATTATCCATCCCTACATGTGCCTAAAAGGTCACACACGTCCTTTTACACAAAGGTACTTGTCTGTGTTCAGGCTCACCTCCTTCTCCTTCTCTTCTGCTTCCCGAGTCTTATAACGTTTCTGAACTTCCTTTATAATTCGGAAAGCATTCTGAAGGTTCAATGCTGGCACTGTCTGTTCTCCAGGGGCCTTCATATTTGATGCTCGGTATGTACTGTAAAAAAGAAACAGTTATAGGTGATCCTTTACCAAGCCAGGGAACTTGCACCTACTCCTATATTTTAGAACTAGCTTAATATAGCTTAAAAGAGAAAGGCAGCACTTAATGGTGAATGCCTAGAAAGCAAAATAATTTCCCTTTCTTTTCTCTTACAAAGACTTTAAATGGCTAATCCATTAAAATCTGGCCTAACAACTCCAAATAATACCACACGATGAAGGAAACAGAATCCAGTGTAGCAAACAAAATATTTTCATGAGGTTTCTAAATTAGGTTCCATTCCTCAAAATAGTCCAAAGCCAACAAGGTGATCTTAAAAAAGTACCTATTCACTAGACAGGGGAGGATACAACATAGAGAACAAAATGTTTCTAAAAGAGCCACTCAAGCCAGCAGGGATTTAGGAATGGTTGTTTTTCTGGGGACTTACATTTCCTTGACAAAAGTGGCTTCTGGGTTAGGAAAAATGTTGCCCTCATTCCTGCCCAGAGCACTGCCTGGACAATAGAAGTTGATTCGCAAGTAAGTATAGTCTCCTTCTACGGACATACTTATATTCTGTTCAAAGAAAGAAAAAGCATAAAAAAAATGTTTTGGCAAACAATATTCTTTCCTAGATAAAGATTAGCTGTTACAGTGGTGCTACAAAGGAAATAGTAATCAATTGCTCTTAAAGATCTAGTTTGCGAAACTTAATGTAAATCTAACACACTACCTTTTAACTCATTGTTTTATATGACTGTTTCCCAAAAGAATCCCTGAATTCTCAAAGTACTATGTGCCATGTTTACAACTACAGGTTAAATAATGCTTAAATAAAGGTCAAGGAGATACCAGCCAACTATGTTTCTAGACTGTGATCTCTGGTAGCATAGTGCCTGAGGCACTTGACTGCTAACCAGAAGGCTGGCAGTTCAAACCCACCAGCCAATCCTCAGAGGGAAGGTTGGGCAATCTACTTCCATAGTGATACCGCCTTGGAAACCCAAGGAGGGGTCACTATGAGTCAAGTCTGACTCGATGGCATCTAACAACAACAATAACATGTTTCTAGACTACTTAGTGGTCTAGAAAGTGAAAACTGGAAGGGGAAGAACAGTAGGAGATAAGAGGGAGAGAGGGAAGGCAGTCAAGTTAGAAGGGAAGAGTCTAAAGGAACAAAAAGCAGGGAGTGACAGTGAAGGCAGAACAATTACCTGTGGCGAAACACAACTAATAGTTTATGAAACAGTCTGGATAAGACTTGATTTAATGAACGCGAGTACCTTGATTGTAGCAATGTGAAAAGGTGTTGCAATTCCAAACACAGGCATTATGACAGTCTCGTATTTCTTATCAATATAGATCTTCATTTCCCGAATATGTGGTTCCTTAGGCATCAGAGATGGGTTTTTATAGGATACGTTAGATTTGCGAGCTCTGGAGTGGGAATGAGAAGAAGAGAATAAAAAACAAAACAAAACACCCAGAAACATCTGCAGTCACCCATAATCCTAAGGCAATCGCGTTGCTTGGTCCAAACTCCTTACTTCTGGATCTGCTGCTCTCCCTTCTGCTCAGTTAATCGCCTCTTTGCTTCCTCATTGAGCTGAGCTGCCAATTCCTTCTGATGTGCTCTTCGCTTCTCTTCAGCAGTCATCTCATTCTAGTGAAGGGAAAACCAGTCATCAGAACGTGTAAATCTCATGAAAGGGATGAGATCAATGTAATTCAGATCAGTAAACTTACTCGTGTTCTTTCTGTAAGTAATGCTGCCCGAGAACCTCTTCCCAGAAGGTCCTCGGCCTCATCTTTCTCCTCCTCCTCTTCTTCCTCATCCTCATTCTATGGGAAAAAGTTGTAATCAGGAAATCAAGCTTGAATTTTTTAGCCAACATTAATTTATCCTCTTCAGTGTATCCCACTTCCTACATCACTCATTTGCCTTCTTCCTAGGCTCTCTCACCTTTAGAAAAATCCCCACATTCTTCACTTTCTTCTTTACTGAAGTGAGAACAGTGGCTGGGCCATCCTACAATAAAGGGAGAAGTCAAACAACTCTAAGAACTTTTGAATGAAAGCACTTTCACACTTTCTAACTTAGAAGATAGTTTTCAACCTCCTGGATACTGAAATTTTTGACAATAAATAAATAAATAGAATTTTTACCCTCCAGTTAATGTGGGAGGCAACACTGAGATAATGGTTAAAAATACATGCTTGATTTGAGTCCCTGCTCACTTTTCACGTATGTGACATCTAGCAAATGACTTAAACCTTTCTGTCCCTCAGTTTATCTGTAGAAAGGAGACAATCCATAAAAGTCCTCAGCTTATAATAAAACACTGAAATATTTGTGATTTCTATTATTATTATTATTAAAAATTAGTTTCTACTAAGCAAAAGAAGCCAGTCACAGAAACCACATAGTATATGATTCAATTTATAGGAAATGCCCAGAATAGGCAAATCCAGAGACAGAAAGCAGGTTAGTGGCTGCCCAGGGCTGGGGGCTTTGAGGGAAAACACAGAGTGATTGCTAATGGGTATTAGGTTTCTTTCTGGAGTGATGAAAATATTCTAAAATTAAGATTGTGGTGATGTCACACAACTCTGTGAATATACTAAAAATCAACGAATTATACAATTTAAAGGGGTAAATTGTATGACATGTGAACTATGTTTCAATAAAGTTATAAAATAAGAAATCAGTTCCATTATTAAAATCCTTATCAAGTTTCACGTTACAACATGATATATAGCTTGGTTCAAATCTTCCCTGTACCTGGACCACAATCTCTATTCCTAGCTGTATTAAGTCCATCTGTTACATGGATCTCTACCCTCAGGTAGCATTTAACAAAGACAAGAAAAAAAACAGAGTCCAAAATATGCCTCAAAAGTCAGTTTATGAACATTCACCCGCTTAAGAACATATACCTCATCCACAAGGACTGTGTCACCAATGAATAGAGCGTAAGTTTTCTCTTCTGGTTTCTTCCCCTCCTTGTTAGTCAGGTCCGAGAATCCCAAATTGATGCTGAAAACCATCCCTAAAACAGCAAATGTGCATCAGTCTTTGGCTATGAAAGGATGGATAAGATGTAAAATTGTACAACAAAAAGGAGATGAAGCTAAAGAGAATTACACAAATATTTTCCTACTGCATGCATGTACCCACCTTTCTTCAATTTGTACTGATTTTTACTATTGATTACTAGTGAGCCTTCACGGAATTCAATTCCCATTCCAAACCTGAAAAGGAATATAGAGAAACTTCAACAACAGGCTGAAAGATCTCTATGTAAGTCAAGTATAATGTTTCTATTTCAATTTTCAAGATGAAGCAGGCAAATATACATTTAAGTGATTCATCCTTGCTGATTTGTCAAGTTAAGAAATAGGTTCAAGGATAGTCTTTGGCTCTTAATATGTTGCACCTCATGCTGAAAAATAATTTCCTAATTAAGTATATTTTCAAACATTTATTATATGAAGCTGTCTTTTAGCTTACTTACCCACATTTAAATTTTAATCTTCTACCATGTAATTAAGGAGCTCTGGTAGCATAGTGCCTAAGGTACTTGACTGCTCACCAGAAAGCTGGCGGTTCAAACCAACCAGCCACTCCTCGGAAGGAAGGTTGGGCAATCCTACTTCTGTAGTGATACTGCCTCGGAAACCCAAAGAGGGGTCACTATGAGTTGGGGCCAACTCGACGGCAAACAACCACCACCACAACCACCATGTAATTAAGTAAGGAGTTTTCCTATAAGCAACTTAGTGGGCACTATTAAGGGGTACACTTCTAAGATAGTCATAATTGGTTTAAGAGAGTAATTTTTAGTGGCAAATAGTTAACTAGAATCATAAGCCAACTGGGCTAGGACTTGATACTAAAAAAAAAAACAAACTCATGCTGACCCCACGTGTGCAGGGTAGAACTGTTCCGTGGGGTTTTAGGCTGCGACCTTTTAGACACGTTGCCAGGCCTTTTCCATGAGGTGCTTTGGGTGGTTCAAACTGCCAACCTTTTGTTCAGCAGTAGTTTTTACCCACTGTGACACTCAAGGACTAGGACTTGATACAGGCCAATAAATCTCGTCTCATCACTCAGAAAAGACCAGAAACTATGTACTTCACACTAAGGAGATTTCCCATAGCTTTGCTTCCCCAAATGTCCCTTTTGTCTCTAAGATGTTAGCAGGTATTTCTAGGTGTTCATTGGCCAAATACATTTGAGAAGCACTAGGTTAAATAAAAATCTATTTTTTTTTTTTTGCTGAGATATTCTAAGAGGGGAAATACAGTATATAATTTTGCCTAATATCTGTAAATTGATGCCAGACCACTTAATGGGTATTTAGTATGTTGCTCTAGAAAAATCCCACTCCACTGCTGGAAGAAGTTAAATCTTTCTTACTTTCTCTGAAAACATAGGTACTTGCACATGGTAACTCTGACAATCCATAAATGTTGGCTGAATGAATCAAATAATCTAAGAATATGTCTTCTGGGCACTACCAGGTGTGAGAACTAACTCAGGGAGACACAGCATATCATAGCACCTTACCCCAGGTTTTTGGTAATTTTGTTCAGCAGCTCTGGCTTCTGCTTTTTAACCACATCCATGACAGCATTATACACATCACATATCTTCACACCTAATGACAAGATAGAAAGGGAACATTAACCTATTTTGGGGGCAATAAAAGTATTGAATATTTTATTATTATTCATAAATTTTGTGCTATACTTTTTTTTAAATTGTGATTTGGGTGAAAGTTTACTGGCAAATTCGTTTTCCATTCAACAGTTTACACACATTGACTGCAATCCTCATAATGCAACAGCTCTCTTTTCATTTCCTCCCTATAGGTTACCTTTTCCCTATGTCCTCCCTTCCTATGGGTTCCTAGCCTTGGAGCCATTTTCCTGTGCAAATGCTGCCCTTCTGAGCTCCCATGGTTGATCGTTCTTAGGAATATATACCTCCTGGTGTAATTCTTCACCTAGAAGGCCTGGCTATTCTTTGGCTGGAAGCCATGGGAGTTCAATTTCAGGCCAAAAGAATGACTAGGAATCACAGTCTTGGGGGTTTCACAATATTTAGCAGACCAGTGAGGCTGGGTTTTACTTTTTTTTTTTTTTTTTTATGATTTTGAGTTTTGTTCCACATTATTTTCCTGCTCTATCCAGGATCTCCTATTCTGATCCCTTTCTAAGTGCTTGGCCATGGTAGCTGGGCACCATCTAAGTTCTTCTGGTCTCAGGGGGGACATTAATCTTTCAGGGAAAAAATGTCATTTTTTAAAATCAATTCCCCCCCCACTAAAGCCGTGTTTCTCAAAGTATGAACTAAGAAATACAGAGGACCCAGAAATTTGCACTTTCAAAATCAACCCACTTAGTTAAATAAGGCTATTAAATGTTAACTGTTAAGAAGGACTCTGCCATAGTTTTTCAAGATCTAGGCTATTAATGGATATTTCAAGCTAGAATAGTTCATATCTTAAACCATCTATGACTATGATTTCAAATTGGAATTCTCAAGACTGAGATGGAGATATTAGAGAGGATGTCTGGAGGTGTCTAGAAGCTCTGGGCAACACGGATGGGCTTACAAAGTGATTTAAAGGTGGTGTGGTGCAGTTAGTTACTTAATATGGCTCTTCTAACTTTGCGATTCCCACTAGATGACTAGGTGGGACTATGCAAATGTAAGGCACTTATGGTCTGCCAAGGAGACTGGATGGCTTGTTAATAAAGAAAATAACGTACACGGTACCCCTGTGTGGTTGGGACCATGCAAACAAGGTATAGGAACCCTGACGTGGGGACTGGTCAGTTTTGCCATTCTGCTAGGCTTAAAGTAAGCCATCCCAGAGGCGGAAAAGGACGATCTCACTGCCATCAAGAGAGAAGGGCGGGGATGGGAGCATGTTCTTGGACCTGGGATCCCTGCACTGAGATAGCAGAGAGATGGCAGTAGCAGAATCAAGAAACTGGCATAAGACAGAGCTGTGGCTGGCCCCTGGGAGTGAAAAAGCTGAGTGTCTTCGGGTAGGAGGCTTACATCTATTAGCAGTACTGAAAGAGCTTTGTGACATTTGGTCAAGTAGAGTAGAGGCCAAGCTGAGAGGCCAAAGGCCAAAGAGAGGCCTGCCTGCAGGCACAGCCAAGGGAAGGCTGCCTCATCAAAGAACTGTATCCTAATCATTTGAAACGTAACCTGTTGCTTCCGTAATAAACACCATGATCATGAATATTCTGTGAGTTCTATGTAGTCACTGCAACTAATTATCGAACCCAACAGAGAAGTAGAGAGTGCCGTGGGAGGGATGGTTGGTGTCAGAATGGGTAAAAGGGTAAGAGGGCGACAGCATATCTAACTTCTGCCTCATAGGAATGAGCTTGTGGCTATTGACATTCATCCTGATTCTCTCTCTCCCTTGTGAAGTCAGAGGTCAGAAGATGCCACCCCCATGCTCTTCTTACAGGTAGAAAATAGTAAGGCCAATTCAGTCAACTGGCTGCACAGAATTTCAAGGAAAAAGAGAAGTCAAGCACTCTGTTTACTTTTAAGGTATTTATTTGTTTGCTTAGCAAAGTTGCTACCAATCTGTTCTCAGACTAGGATTCCTGGTACTCTTGGTATTCATTAATTATAGGATTATTATATACCCTGCTGGCAAAGATACTAATTCTCAGAACTTTCTATATTAAAGAAGAGTGATAAGACCAAGCTATATTATGAAGATTTGGACATAGCAGCCTAACCCATAAGAAAGGTTTTTGTAAGCATCAGAGTAAATCACCATGACTACTCATTCCTGATAGACAGTAGATTAAGAACTAAATGTTAGGGTGGTTCAAGGTTAGCAAAATATATTTATAGTATTAGAGCCTTAGGGACATAAACTCACATAAACACTAATGACGCTTGTACTAAATTATCTCCAAACCCTTTCTAAGCCACCTCACCATGTCTTAATTCCTTCAGCAGCTCCTCCTGAAGCTGGAGCAAAAAGTTGTAATTCTCTTGAACTTCCTGAGAAGGGTCAACCATCAAGGTACGAACAAGATTGGAGCAGTAAGATTTGAAGCGAATACCCATGGCACAAGTGATTGCCCCAAAATGCATGTGATTCTTGTCACTAGAGACCAAAGGAAGAAAACACATCATTATCAAAACTAATGAAGTCTTTAGGATCACTGGCACATAATATCTATAATAATTATCTTTCCCTGTTATACTCAACACTAAAGTGGAATAATGACTTTTTTTTTTAAAGTAAAAAAAGGCTTTGGAGTAAAAATGGGTACCAAAACTTTTAAGATAAGAATCCAGTAAAAAGCTGACTTATTGTATTCAAAAGAGGCAAAAGACACACTGAATTGTATTCATTACAGTCTACAAGTATGACAGCAAGAAGTCACTTATCCATCATCCCATTATGTATTGTGGGTTATAATCAGTCCCATCAGAATGACTGAGGATGAGCAGCATTCTGTATAATATTTTAAAAACTTGGAAGTGAAATTATATTATGGTTCATCTAATACCATTTTTTTTTTTACCATGTCCTGCATTTTTCCAGCATTTGTAATAGTCTGGAAAAATACAGTCACATGATAAAGGAAGAAACTAGTATCTATGAAAAAGGCAGAGATACGTGTAGAAAAAAAGAAGAAAATGTGAAACGTAGACAGTTGGTTATTCTCCTATTTTTCTAATTTTTCTGTAAGAATCATGTATTACTTTCATAATAAGAACAAGAAAATGACTAGACTGAATCAAAGAAAAACAAAACCCGAGACAGAAATGCTCTGCTATTTTTCGATTTTGATGTTCTCACACTTACCTCACTACACTAAACTTGAGATTATAATTGCCACCACTCTGGATGATAGGAGGGTAACACATTTCCACAGTAGAAGGGTCTGCCCCTGCTAGGTATTTCTTCTCTTCAATGGCCTTTTCCACAGACTCAGCCAGTTTGCTGTGTCTAACTTTCTGTAAGAGTACACAGAAATAAAATAATACTTACCAGAGGGTGGTAAAGAGGGGTATTGAGTTTTTGGACATTATCATTTGAAGGCAACATCTAATCTGACACCATTAAGGATTATATAAAAGCCTCACAGCCTGGCTCCTATGCCAGATACGATTTGGTACACATGCAAAGAAAATGTAAGAGAACAGGAGAGGAATTCACTACTAGTACTGGATGTCACTTTGAGGACTAAATGCACCTAACCCAAGCCATGGTATTTTCAATCGCCTAATGCATGCGAAAGCTGGACAATGAATAAGGAAGACCAAAGAATTGATGCCTCTAAATTATGGTGTTGGCGAAGAATATTAAATATACCATGGACTGCCAGAAGAACGAACAAATCTGTCTTGGAAGAAGCACAGCCAGAATGCTCCTGAGAAGCGAGGATGGCGAGACTTCGTCTCACGTACTTTGGACATGTTAGCAGGAGGGAGCAGTCCCTGGAGAAGGACATCATGCTTGGTAAAGTGGAGGGTCAGCGAAAAAGAGGAAGACCTTCCACGAGATGGACTGACACAATGACTGCAACAACGGGCTCAAATATAGCAATGATTGTGAGGATGGCATAGCACCAGGCAGTATTTCATTGTGTTGTATACATGGTTACTTATGAGTCGGAACCTATTTGACAGTACCCAACAACAGTAGAATTTACAACATTCTTAAGATTTCTCAAGTCAAACACTGGGTAGCTTTAAGAAACCATAGTATAGGTTTAATTATTCTGAAAGAGATATGGCACAATTACACACCATCAACTTAATTATCAAAGTCTTAATTTCAAAGGAAGCTGAAAAACTACCCCCTAAGAAAATCATGTGTAGGGACTAATCTGCTTCATTAAAATAGTAAAAAGACTCTTTCTTCCCCATTTACCTCATCTGCATCAACTATTTCCATGACTCTTTCCTTGAAGAATTTGTTGAAGACTTCAGAAGTGATGCTGGCTGCCTTCTTCATAAGGTTGAGCTCACCATCCTCCTTGACAGCGATGGTGTATGCCACAACTGCACTGATATCTATCTGTAGTCAAAGTGATAAGAGTTTCTACTTTCAAATACAGAATTACTAAAGAAATATATCTCTTTCCATTTGACTACTGTAGTATTTGGTTATTCTGTAAACCATCAGTGGTTCGTGGAGTATCTAAATATTCTCTTCTTGGATTAAGTAAATATATGTAATAGCACTTTGCTAGTTTTTTATGTGTGGTCAAAGAGGCTGTAAGCTTACACACCATGCAAAATTTAAATTTCCCTCTTTAGAGGTATTGCTAAAGGCTTAAGAAGGAATAGGTGGAAAGGCAAGGAAAAAGAAAGAAAAAAATATTTTTTTGGACAAGAAGGTTTTCCAGTTTCCCTCTAAAGTAGTTAAACTATCTTCTGAATTCCCCATTCCCGATTGAAAAGTAGAAGTGGCTTACTGCTCAGCCGAAGGGGATAAAAGATGGAAACGAAAACAAATATATGGTTTTCTCATAACAAATTCCTTGCACTTTCTGTTATGGAACCTTGTCACATTTTTGTCTTCTCAACTCGCCATTTGCTCTTTGCCAATTTTCTTACTTTGTCAAAGCCCTCTTTGTTGAGGCAGTCATTCCAGCTCTTCATGAATTCTCCAGGGAATTTATCTTTGCTGAACACTCCAATCTTCTTGCCATTCTTGCTTTCTTTAATAGCTTCAATCATTTTGTCAAAACTGCTCTTATTACTTTCATTCTATCAGGGTCAAAAGAAAGGAGTTTGTTAATTTTAGAATTAGACATTTATGACCTACTAGTACTAAGCAGAGAGAGGAATATTCTAAGTCTTATAAAGAATAATTTTCCTATCTCCCATCCACTTCTCTAGGGCAGATGATAACACACCAAAAGTTACACAAATTTGTTTGCACATTTTATATACTTAAGTGAATGGGTCACAGAACTTAACAAGACTATTCTTTTTCTTCAGGAACAGCTAAGAAACTCAAGCACTAGGGTGAAAAATATTCTGAGAAAAAAATTTTTAGATAGGGAGGCAGTATGACAAAACAGATCAGATTCGATAAAAACTAGAAATATAAGTTTTCTTAAGGATATTTAAGGTTCTCTGCTCTGCATTAAGGCACTCTGATGAGAAAGAAATAAATTGTCAGTGTCCTTCAAAATGGACAGTTAGCATTCACTAGAATTCCACAATCCCTGTTTTGTCCCAGGACTGGTAAGGTTATTGAACTCTCTTCTTCCTAGAACTCTAATCACAATCACAGCCCACTAAAACCTTCCCCTTGCATTCTCCACAATTCCTATAGGGCATTTCTATTGATCACTTTTAAACACTATCTCCCATTTATGACAGAGGCTTTGTTAGTCCTGACCTTCTCTCGTATTAGCAGTGTGATGGCAGGGGCTCCATTAGCATTTTCATTGCCTTTAGTGTTGGCAATCTGTTTCAAGAACTCTACTTTCTTCTTGCTGGCCATAAAGATGATTTTGTCATCACAGAAGACCATGATGGTATCAGTTAATTCATAACCAAAGAGCCATGTCTGTGGAAAAAGACAATAGTGACAATAGTATTTACAGATAAAAAACAGACTCATTTTGACTTATCTGTAGACAAAATATAGTATCTGGAATTGATTTCAAAATAATATGGTGTAATTAAGATTGTGTGTCAACTTGGCTGGGCACTGGTTTTGAGTGGCTGGGCAGCTGGACATTATTCAGTTATTCCCCATGATGAGATTGTAATCACCTCCATGGTGGAATCTGCTATGAGCAGTTAAGAAGCTGCCTTCAGGGTGTGGCCTCTTTCCAGTATATTAGGAGAAGCTTTGGGAAAGGTCTCTAGGTTTTTGGCACATCTGGATCCTGCATTTGGCCGAGTCTTCATCTCAGTGGCCTGCTGCATTGTTTGCTAATCTCAGGACTCTGCCATTTTACTTGTCGATCTTGGGTTTGTCAGCCCCAGTAGCCAGCAGCTAGCTGTGTGAGTTACAAAAAGCCTCCAGCTCTAGTGGGCTTGGAACAGGAGGCCAAGCTCAAGTTCAAGGTCGAGGGGCCTTCACCCAACCCTTAGAGCCGGCACTTTGAACTCGGACTTCTAGCCTCTTAAACCGTAAGAGAATAAATTCCTGTTTGTTAAAGCCATCAATTTGTAAATACCAATTTGTAAATAGCAGCACTAGAAAACCAAGACAGGTGGGGAAACCTGAGTGTGAATGTAATGAAGTAAGATTGACCAGGAGTTGGTAAAATACTGAAGTAGATGGATGCATGAAGGTTCAATATGTTATTCTATCCACTTTCAGTGGTGTGAAGTAATTTATAATAAAAACCATCAAATCATTTAGATAATGTGTGTTTCTATCAATGTGAACTATATCACTGCTTAAGTAAAAATATGTAAAACAAGGGCTAGAGTAGTACCTCAGAGAACTGTGTGTTGTACTTCCCCAAAGATTGCTAGTTGTCTATCAATGATTCCCTCTCTCTCAAAATAGGCTGGATTTTTAGCTGGCACCTGCCCAGCGAAAAGATAATTTCCCATTCTTCCTCACAGCTAGTATAGCCAGAGATTAAATTTTGGTAATAATATGTAAGTGAAAGATTTGTGTGGGACCTCAAATAAGTCTCCTTAAAAGGAGATCTTCTATTTTCATTCTTTTCTCTATCTTTTTGCTTGGAATGCAGGGATGGCTGAAGCTCTAGCAGCACTTTTGCGCTAAGAACACAAAGGCTATACACTAGGGATGACAGAGTAGACCCAAAAGAGGCCTGGATCCCTAAAGAATATGCAAGACAAAAATAAATATTTTAAGCCAACCATTATTTACTGCTTTTGACATATGCAGTTAAATTCATCCTAACCAAAAAACCAAACTCACTGCTGTCGAGTCAGTTCTGACTCATAGCGACCCCTCCTTGGGTTCCCAAGGCAGTATCACTACGAAAGTAGACTGCTCAACCTTCCTTCTGAGGAGTGGCTGGTGTATTTGAACCACCAGCCTTCTGGTTAGCAGTTAAATGTCTTAGGCACTATGTCACCAGAGCTCCCAAATTCATCCTAATCAATAATGCTTTTCTTCTTTTTCCCTTATGTTCCTTTATCAGCACTATCCATCTCAACTTTCTGTGATGATGGGAGTATCCTATAGCTTCTTGATCCCATATGGTCATCACTAGTTACGTGTGGGTATTGAGAACCTGTAACATGGTTTGTGGGATTGATGAACTGAATTTTCAATGTGACTAGTGGCTACTGTATTGCCTAGTGTTAATATGCAGTTCAATGACCCCCCAGGGCTAAAAATTGCTGTAAATCTATCACCTGTAAGGCAGTTGATTTGGCATAAACAATTTCTTCATCAACACCCACTGATACAACAATGGCATCAACATTGGCATACTCATCTTCTCCTTTCTGAAAAAGAAAAAGTAGGTAATTTGGTCACTCTCTTTTTTTCAGTTAGCAACGTAAGAATACAGACCTCAGTATTTACCCAAGATATAATATTTTCCTAATAGAAGTTCTTAGTTTATGGTATATGCTAGCTTGGCAATCTCATAGCCATCAATTACTTTTTAGAAGCAGGTCTATTGAGATACAGCTCACATACTATACAATTTACCCACTTGAAGTGTTCAATTAAATTGCTTTTAACATACTCAGAAGTGTGCAACCATCAACACAATCTAATTTTAGAATATTTACATCACCCCCAAAAGAAACCCTGTGCCCATTTGCAGTCATTTCCTCTATCTTCCCACAGCCCCAGACAACCAATTTACTGTCTCTATGGATTTGCCTATCCGAGATACCTGATATAAATGGAATCATATAGTGTGTGGCCTGTGTCTAGCTTTTTCACTGAGAAAAGTTCATCTATGTCACAGTATGTATCAGTACTTCATCTTTTTCTTGATGAATTAATATTCCATTGTACAGATATAAACATTTGATTTATTCATTTATCAGATGATAGACATTTAGGATGTTTCTACTTTTTAGCTATCATGAATAACAGTGTAATGATCATTCATGTACAAGTTTTTATGTGAAGGTATATTTTGGTGGAATTGCTGGGTCCTATGAGGAATGCCAGATGATTTGGCAGTCTACTATTTTACATTCTTAACAACAATGTATGAGGAATCCATTATCTCCACACTCATGCCAATGCTTGTTATCTATCTTTTTGATTATAGACATCCTGGTGGTTCAGTGGTACAATTCTTGCCTTCCATATGGGAGACCCAGGTTCAATTCCTGGTCAGTGTACCTCATGCACAGCCACCACCTGTAAAGCCCTGTGTGTTGCTATGATGCTGAAAAAGTTCCAGTGGAGCATCCACATTATGACTAAGAAGAAAGGCCTGGCAATCTATCTCCTAAAATCACCCACTGAAAACCCTATGGACTACAACTGTCTGATCCCCAATCAATCATGAGGATAGCACAGGACCGGACAGCATCCTACAGTGTTTCATTATGTTGTGTGTGGGGTCACCTTGAGATGGCAGCTAAGATCAACAGTGAATGTGAAGTGGCATCTCACTGTGTTTTTATTGTGATTTGAGTAAAAGCTTACAGAGCAAATTCATTTCCCATGCAGTTCATACACATTTTGTCTCATACATTGACTGTCATTCCCCACAATGTAACAGCTTTCTTCCCACTTCTTCCCAGTAGTTCCCTCTTCCCTATGTCCTTCCCACCCATGCACTCCTGCCACTCCCCCAGCTGCCTCCTTGTACAAACAAGGCCCTTCTGTTCTCCCATGATTGACTGCTCCAAGGAGTGTATCTATCTACCTGACATAAATGTTTATTCCAACTGTGGTTTTGATTTGCATTTTCTTGATCACTAATGATGTTGGGGAGCGCTGGTAGCATAGTGGCTAAGACACTTGCCTGCTAACCAGATGGCTGGCGGTTCAAACCCACCAGCCACTCCTCGGAAGGAAGTGGGCAATCCTACTTCCGTAGTGATACTGCCTCGGAAACCCAAGGAGGGGTCGCTATGAGTCAGGTTTGACTCGACGGCACATAACAACAACAACAACAATGATGTTGAGCATCTTTTCATGTGCTTATTGATCATTTGTATACCCTTTTTTGAGTGGTATTTGAGAAATATCTGTTCAGGTCCTTTGCCCAGCTTTGGCACAATGGCTAAAGCATATGGCTGCTAACTAAAAGGTTGGTGGTTTGAACCCACTAACTACTCCGCAGAAGAAAGATGAGGCAGTTTGCCTTCTTAAAAATTTATAGCCTTGGAAACTCTACGTGGCAGTTCTACTCTGCCCCATAGGGTTGATATGTCACAATCAATATGATAGCAGTTAGCTTGATTTTTGGTCTTAATGTCTTCTTACTGAATTATATAAGATTTCTTTTTCTATTCTAGTTATATTTCAGATACAAGTCCCTTATCAGGTATGATATGCAAGTGTTTTCTCCCATTCTGTGAAGCTGCCTTTTCAACTTTCTTGATGGTGTCCCTTTGAAGCACAAATATTTTCAATTTTGATCAAGTCCAATTTATCTAATTTGTTGTGCTTTCAGTGACATATATAAGAAGGCTTTATCTAATCCAAGGACACAAAGATTATTTTCCTCTATAGAAGTTTTATAATTTTAGCTATAACACATTTAGATCTATGAATCATTTTAAGTAAATTTTTGTGTACACAGTGAGTGAGGTAGGAGCTCAACTGCATTCATTTGAATGTGAAGATCCAGCAGTTCTAGCACTATTTGTTGAAGAGACTGTTTTTCCCCACTGAAAAGCCTTGGTACTTTGGTTGAAAAATCAACTGCCCATAAATGTAAGGGAGTATAAGGGTTTATTTCTGGACTCTCAATTCTATTTCACTGACCTATTAGTCTAGCCTTATGTCAGTATTACACTGTAGATTTGTAGTATGTTTTGAAAACTCTGGCCTTTTTTAAAAATCATTTTTGTTGTGGTTGCTGAGAATATACACAACAGGACATACCTCAATTCAACCATTTCTACATGTAAATGCAGTGATAATGATTACATTCTCCAAGCTGGCAACATTTCTCACCCTTATTTTCCAAATTAACATAACTCACCACCCCCTAAATTTCCTATCTAATCTTTCAAGTTGCTGCTATCAATTTGATCTCATATAGCCAGTTCTTAAAAGAGCATGTTTTTTTAATGCATTTTATTGAAATATAATTTATGTACAGTGAAGTACACAAAACTAAAGTGACATGGGTCAATGTATTATTATTATTTTTTTTGCAGTGTTCTCTCCCCTCCCTTCCCACTCCTGGCAACCAACAAAGAAAGCTTCCCTCCACATATAAACCTTTCCTTGACCCTCCAACAACAATAAACTAATACTGTTTTTGTCCTTCTGTCATTGACTTATTTCACTCAGCATAATGTCCTCCAAGTTCATCCATACTATGTGGTGTTTTGCAGACTCTACATTATTCTTTAGTGCTACATAGCATTCCAGTATGTGTATGTACCATAGTTTGGTCATCCACTCTTCCGCTGATGGGCATGTAGGCTGTTTCCATCTTTTTGGTATTGTAAATAGTGCTGTGATGAACATGAACGTGCATATATCTGTTCCTATCTTGGCTCTCACCTCTCTAGGATATATACCTAGTAATGGGATTGCTGGGTCAAATGGTGTCTCCAATTCCAACTTTCTAAGGCAATTGGATTGTTAATTCCTTTGGTGTTGAGGTGTTGGAGTTTTCCATCAATCTTAGAGGTAAGTCCCTTGCCAGGTATGTAATTATCAGCAAATATGAATTTGTTCTGTCATTTTTGTAAAGTGCTTTTTCATTGTGTCGATTTCTTTGTTCTACATAATTTTCTATGCTGAGCTCGTTTTGTTTATGAATCATGTTATCACTTCCTTCATTGCTATTGTTTTAGTATTTGCTGAATATTTATGCTGGTCCTCTTTTTAATTTTGATGTGAAGGTTTATCATTTTTCTTTGAGGTTACCCTGTGATTTATAGTTTCCTTCTCAAGTGTAGAATAGTCCATTCTATCTTGTAGTTGTCTTGACTTCCCTACCACCTGTAAGTTCTGTTAACTACACAGATTTTTTTCCCTCTTTTTGGTTTGCTGTTGTCCTCATTTGTCGGTTGGTGTCTCTGGTTTCCTGTTTACAATCTTGTAGGCTTATTTACTTTGGATACTTCCATAGCTGGATTGGTTTCTGGGTTATATCATCATGTGTGTTAATGGTCAGTTGTTGTTCGTTGTTGTTGCTTCTCTGTCCAAAGTGCTCTCTTTAGCATTTCTTGTAAGGTTGGTCTGGTTTTAACAAATTCCCTTAATTTCTGCTTATCTGGAAATCCTAATTTCACCCTCATAGTCGAGGGACAATTCTGCTGGGTACATAATTCTTGGTCGGAAATTTCTCTTTCAGTGTTTTATATATACCATCCCACTGTCTTCTTGCCTGCATGGTTTCTGTTGAGAAATCCAAGCTTAGTCTTATTGGTTGCCCCTTGCAGGTAACTTTTTGTTTGTCCCATGCTGCTCTCAGGATTCTTTCTGTCTTTGGTTCTGTGAGTTTGATGATGATATGTCTTGGTGATTTTCTTTTGGGGTCTATCCTGTTTAGGGTTTGTTGGACTTCCTGGATGGATATATTCTCATCTTTCATTGTATCAGGGAAGTTCTCCTCCAACAAATCTTGGACAATTTTCTCAGTGGTTTCATTTTTTCTCTTCCTGTTCTGGAATTCCAATGACACATAGGTTATTCCTTTTGATGGTATCCCACATGAACCTTTGGCTATCTTCATTTTGTTTTGATCTTCTTTCTGACTGATCCCTTTCCAAAGACGTATTCAGGTATTTGTCTTCAATCTCATTAATTCTGTCTTCAATTCAACTCCTTTGCCCTTTCAATGTGTTACCTATTTCAGACAATTTAGTATTAATCTTCTGGATTTCTATCTGTAGATTTAGAATCATTTCTAATTTTTCATTTATTTTGTCATTTTGTTCTTGTATTTTCTTCCAAAATTCTTCTAGGGTTTTATCTTTGTTTTCCTTGGTCTCTCAATCCTTTGAAGATACCTAAATATAATTCTTTCGAATTCCTTATCAGGGAGTTCCAGTGCTACATCTTCCTCAGGGATGTGTTTTGGGTCTGTATCCTGGTCCCTGGTTTCTCCTGCTTTATCTTGCTGCTTTGTGTGGACTGTGATGCTCTGTTGTCTCCGAGGTATTGTGACGTTTTTGTTTATATTTAATTGGTGATTATATATGTCGGAGTGACTTGCCCACAATTTTCGTTTTGTTTTGTTTGTATGTTATCTATACAGAGGCAGGGTCCTGTGCTGTGCTCCTCTATTCACTAGTTGAGGGCACTTTATACACTCACCACCTGTCTCCTTTCCTGTTGTCAGCCTCTCGTATTTCCTTGCTGACCCTGGCAAACAGAGCCTGTTCTTAGGTCCTGTTTTCATTCAGGTTTTTCCACTAGTTGGTGCCTAATCCACTTCTGTATGTTGTTGTTGTTGTTGTTATGTGCCGTGGAGTCGGCCCCGACTCATAGCGACCCCTCCTTGGGTTTCCGAGGCAGTATCACTACGGAAGTAGGATTGCCCAACCTTCCTTCCGAGGAGTGGCTGGTGGGTTTGAACCGCCAGCCGTCTGGTTAGCAGGCAAGTGTCTTAGCCACTATGCTACCAGAGCTCCCCCACTTCTGTATAGTTCCTTTCAAAGCTTAGGGTTCCAGGATTATCTTCTCTATCTCTGTCAATTGGTTTTTCTTTTCTTTGTTGAAGAGGGCCTGTGTCGCTTGTCTGCCTATTTCTCCATCTTATCAGAAGTCATGCCAAAAGAGCATAATGTTTAAGGCAGACATTCTTAACCAGTGAAGCTAAACTATCATTTGGTTTTAAGAAGACTGCAGGGAATATTTCTGGATTAACGTTTAAAGACTATCTCAGGGCAATAGTTTCAGGGGTTCAGCCAGCCCCTGTGGCTCTAGAAATTCTGGATTACATGAGAAATCTGAAATTCTATTCTACTCCCTCCACCCCCAGCCCTTTTGATGAGGATTCTTCTACAGAATCTCTGACTAAACTGTTCTGTAACGGTAGCTGAGTACTATCCAGTTCTTCTAGTCTTACGGCAAGGGAGGCAGCTGTTCATGGAGGCCCCATCAGCTACTTTTGAACAACTCCATAAGAACATGGGAGTAGTATTACATGCTACAAAGTCAAATTTCTGGCTTTTCTTATGAAGTCAAGTAAAACAATTACAAAATACCCTTCAACATTTCTAAGCTTCTGGTTGGCAGTAAGAATGTAACTGTTTTGTTACATTCAGATGAGAATAACAACCAAGTACTCTTATTTCTCTACCACAACAAAATATATAACTCAGAAAGTTTACTAACTAGAACCTTTACATATTATCCCATTAATTTCAGTGAGAAAATGTATTCCCTTAGGCTGGACAAAGTTTAATATCAGTTCCCACCAATGATATAACAGCAGTAACTCACTGCTGTCGGATCTGACTCATAGTGACCCCCTCCTTGAGTTTCCAAGGTAGTTACACTACAGAAGTAGACTGCCCAACCTTCCTTCCAAACAACAGGAATGGTAGGTAAAATTATTAGTGCTTTATCATAGATTAAGGCAGGGGTACCAAGTACTTCTCACAAAGAAATACACTTGCAAAAAAAGCTAGTTCCACTTAAGAATATCTTCAAAGCTGCAAAAATGATAAATATTATGAAATCCTAGCCCTTGAGTACACAACTTTATAATATTCCGTGTAAAGAAATGGGAAGTACTCAAAGCAGGTCTGTTGCACAATAAAGTATGATGGTTATCTCAAAAAAAGAACTCATACAATTATTATTATTTGCAATAATTCAAAGCAGATACAAGTTTTTCTTTCTAAGGTACAGTCTTGGGTGGGTGGGTGGGTGAATGCTGCCTCATGTGGTCACCCATAGTACTGGCATCTGGGCAGCTCTGCCATCAACACACATGTCTGCAGCTTGCTCTGGGCTTCTTTACTTCTAGCTGGTGGGAAGGAAGAGAGCAGAGAGCCCAGGCTAAGTGTCTTTGTAGATGGCTTAAAATTACACCCCTCAGGGAGAACTTTGTCACTAGCCCACATCTCACTGCAGGAAGTCAAGGAAGTATCTTTTCTAGCTGAGCAGCCAAGTGTCATACAATTATTCAAGTAGAAGCTGAACTACTACTCACACAGGCTTGGTATCTGGCAGACATTTTCTTTTTTAAAATTTTTCTTGTGAAAGTTTACAGAGCAAATTCATTTTCCATACACCAGCAGTTCATACACATTTTGCTTCATGACATTGACTGTGTAATTGCCCACAACGTAACAGCTCTCTTCCCATGGCAGACATTTTCTTGAAAATGAATTAAGTGAGCCAGTCCCTTAATGGAAAACAATTGATGGTTTGTTGCCAATGATAAAATCTAATTTTCAAGCAAAATTTAAAACTCTGGAAAACCTTTTGCTATCAGCATGAACCTGACATGTTCTCTACTTACTTAAGGCTATTCTGATGAGATCAGTGGTGACATTAATGTATGTGGTTAGCTGACAGAATATAATGTGTAACTGTATAAAGAAATGTGTTAACACATAAAAGATGCAAAACTTAGGGAAGATATGCAAAATCCAGTATTTTCCAAATAAGCAATTCAAGATGCTCCAAAGTCACCCATGGATGAAAGATCCAAAGTAAATGATTGCAAAATGTTTATGAATTGTTGAATGGAACACTAATTTGTTCTGTAAACTTTTAGCCAAATCATAATTAAAACAAAGAAAACTATACGAAAGATCAATAGATTTGAATATAACTTATGTATGAAAGTCGTTATGGTTTCAGATTCCACATCGCAACTAACTTTTATGAGATTACCACTTTTAGAGTTTTAGCATAGTAACAAAGAATATCCACAATCACCTGGAAAAGCTGTCACGATATTTCCCAGCTTCATATAGGTACAAGGCTGTAGCTTCTCTATATATGCAATACAACCACCAAAGACAGTTTGAGATCTTGAGTAATTTAAGAACGTAAAGGGATCCCATCTGAAGTATGAGGACCACTGTGCTGTATGATTCCAATGACACATTACATTAACTTTAACATCATTCTCCTCCTCTCAATTTTTTGTTAAGCATATATATTCCAATTTGCCAGTAAACATGGGATATTGGCTAATTATATTCCCCCAACCTTCATAATCTCCCTAAAGAAGAAACAGACACTTCCCTAGAGTTAATACAATGTGTTCTGGATATCAAGCCAAAAACCAAACCCAGTGCTGTCGAGTTGGGTCCGACTCATCGTGACCCCTCCTTGGTTTCTGAGGCAGTATCACTATGGAAGTAGATTGCCCAACCTTCCTTCTCAGGACCGGCTGGTGGGTTTGAACTGCCAGCCTTCTGGTTAGCAGTCAAATGCCTTAGGCATTATGCCACCAGAGCTCCTGTACCGGATACATACATGTAATTTTATTCCTAAACAGGTGTCTGCAAAAACCTCCACAAAGCCCCTTTCAGTATTTTCTGATACTTGAAATTTGGTCAAAAGTAAAGTTTCAACAAAATAAAAGGTTATCAAAAATTTACAAAAATTTAAATACATGAATTTGCTCTGTAAATCTTCACCCAAATCACAATTAAAAAAAAAAAAAAGAAAAAAAAAATTCAAATACATAGTAACACATATTTTTAAAGTATACAAGGAATGCAATTTTGTAACTCAATCATGAATGATTTGGAAAACTTATCCTTGAAAATAAGGAAAGAGAAAAAAAAAGACCTACATACTTTTCTACAAAGATATGGGAAACAAACCCAACAGATATTTGAGGATTTCAATTCATATTAAATGCCCAGTTTTCCCCTGCCAATCAAAAAGGTGAATCCTAAGTTCTCTTGGAAACCTGTTACTTTGACGGGTTTTAAGAGTATTTCATAGAATACTCTTGATTCTTTCTTTAAAAAAACAGTTAGGCTCTAACCACAGACAAAATATATGTATTATCAGCAGAGTTTAAGACATCTAAAGGTAATGAATTTAGATCAAATTTTCTGAAAATGTGATTCAATGAAAAAAGATCACAATAAAACCTAAATATCATTTTGACAGTAAAATGTGGAATGTTACTTTGTATTTTTATACCTTACAAGAAACATAAATGTCTCAAAAGATTATACTGGAAAATAGCCTTCTGAGTTTGTGGGAGAATTTTTAAATAATCTGCTTATAAAACTTACATACTGACGTACTAAAGTAACATCATAATATACCAAAAAAACCCAACCTCACTGCCATCAAGTCTATTCCGATTCATAGCTACGCCCATTTGTTTTCCAAGGCAGTAAATCTTTATGGAAGTAGATTGCCCAGTCTTCCTTCCACAGAATGGCTGGTGGGTTTGAACCACCAACCTTCTGGTTAGCAGTTAAATGCCTTAGGCACTATGCCACCAGAGACCCTAACATTGTAATATAGTTATACATAATACAAAAATATTTTTAAACTAAATTATGTCAGAGATTTGTTTAAAAATAAACCAGTTTGGAGGAGGAGTTAATTTTAAAACAAAAAGACCCAGCAGGGCCAGCACTGCTTGCTCAGGTTCAGTTCCACAGTAGTACACTCTCAATGCTAGCCTACCTATTAGAGGCAGTTAGGTGATTCTGACTCATAGCAACCCCCATTGGGTGTCCATGGCTTTAAATGTTTATGGAAGTAGATTGCCCCTCTTCCTTCCATGGAGCAGGTAGTGGATTTGAACCTATGACCTTCTGGTTAGCAGCTAAATGCCTTATCCCACTACACCACCAGAGCTCCTTAGGTGCTCATTGGTACTGCTTAAATTGCCCCAGATTCTCACTGATTCCTTCTGTTCAAGCTATTCTTCAGGACTCGGACTTGAGCCCTTGTCATATCTGTGCTCCCTTTTCTACCTGAGCCACCATGCAACAATGACCCCTAGTTTGCCCAGATACCCATACCCACACAAAACATTTTGCATTTTTCCAAATTCTACCACGTTCAAGTATGTCTGGTCCACCTGACACCTTTATGTTGTGAAACAGGTATTTCAGGTGACTAATAGCAGCTACCTTTCATGTCATGTGTCCTGGATTTACTATATCCTTATAATAAAATTCTAGTAGCAATACTCATCACATTCAAAACCCCGTATCAAGGCCTAGCACACTCAAAACTTCCATACAAATATAAAGGCAGTCCTCAAATTAAGGGTGATTTAGTCTTTTACAGAAGGAGTTGAATGAGAAATCTAATTAAAATACAACATTAAAGTTAAAATACTTATTTACAACAGGATATATTATCATCAATAGGGCCCAAAGATGGAAACAAATTTCTTTGGAAAGTTTCTGATTTTTCCCTATATGGAGACTGAGGCTCACTTGGCAACCTTTTTCAGGAAGGATGTTAGTATGGGTGATCTTCTAAAACTGACTGGAAATTTCTCTTTCATCAACCGTAAGCAGCAGGAATCAAATAGATGATCTGTCTTCTGTACTTAAGAGAGGCAATTTGCCTAACGGTTAAGGGATCAGACTCTGAAGCCTGACTACCTGGGTTTGAATTCTTGATTCTACCATTTATTTTGACCTACCCTCTCTATTCACACTTGTCTCTTAGTTTGTCTTTCTGTGGTGGCTTATGTGTTACTGTGAGGCTGGAGGCTATGACACTGGTGTTTCAAATACCAGCAGGGTCATCCATGGTAGACAGGTTTCAACAGAGCTTCTAGACTAACACAGAATTGGAAGATGGATGGAGCCATCCACTTCTGCAAAAACTAGCCAGTGAAAACTTTATGAAGAGTAGTGAAACAATGTCTGACATAGTGCCAGAAGATAAGTCCTTTAGGTTAGAAGGCAGTCAAAATATGACTGGGGAAAAGCTACCTCCTCAAAGTAGAGCAGACCTTAATGATGTAGATGGACTAAAGCTCTCAGGACCTTCATTTGCTGATGAGGCACAACTCAAGATGAGAAGAAAAAGTTGCAAACATACATTAATAATTGGAATGTGAAACCACGAAGTATGAATCTAGGAAAATTAGAAGTAATTGAAAATGAAATGGACTGCATAAAGATCGATGCCCTAGATATTAGTGAACTGAAATGGACTGGTATTTCTTGGTATTTTGAATTAGACAATTATATGGTGCACTATGTCGGGAATGACAAATTGAAGAATGGCGTCGCATTCATCGTGTCAAAAAGAATTTCAAGATCTATCCTGAGGTACAATCCTGTCAGTGATAGGATAATACCTATACAACCTACAAGACTAGTTAATAATGTTGTTGTTGTTAGGTGCAGTCAAGTTGTCTCCAACTCACAGCGACCCTATGTACAACACAATGAAACAATGCCTGGTCAGTGCCAGACTCACGGTCCGTGCTGTACTTGAGGCCATCACTGCAGCCACTGTGTCGATCCATCTTGCTGAGGGCCTTTCCCTTTTCTGCTGACCCTCTACTTTACCAAGCGTGATATCCTTCTCCAGGGAATGGATCCTTCTGACAACATGACCAAAGCAGGTGAGACAAGGTTTGGCCATTCTTACTTCCAAGGAGCATTCCAGCTGCACTTCTTCAAGGACAGATTTGTTACTTCGTTTACCTGTCCATCATAGTCTCAGTATTCTTCACCAACACAACTCCTAAAGCATCAACTCTTCTCTGGTCTTCCTTATTCATTGTCCAGCTCTCACATGCATTAATTAAGAGGCAATGGAAAATATCATGGCTTGGGTTGGGTGCACCTTAGTTTTCAAGGAGACATCTTTGCTCTTCAGCACTTGAAAGAGGTCTTTTGCAGGACATTTGCCCAATATGATACGTCGTCTGATATCCTGACTGCTGCTTCCACTGGTGTTGATTGTAGAACCAAGTAATATGAAGTCTTTGACAACTTCAATCTTTTCTCCATTTATCGTGATGCTGTTTATTAGTCCAGTTGTGAGGATTTTAGTTTTCTTCACTCAAGTGTAATCCATACTGCAGACTGTAGTCTTCAATCTTCATCATGAACTCCTTCAAGTCCTCCTCACTTTCAGTAAGCAAAGTTGTATCATCTGTGTATCACAGGTTAATGAGTCTTTCTCCGATCCTGATACCATGTTCCTCTTCATATAATCTAGCTTCCTGGATTATTTGCTCAGTTTACAGATTGAATAAATGTGGTGAAAGGATACAACCCCGACACACTCCCTTCTTTACGTTAAACCATAAGTATCCCCTTGTTCTGTTCGAACGACAGCCTCCTGGTACAGGTTCCTCATGAGTACAATTAAGTGTTCTGGAATTCCCATTCTTCTCAATGTTATTCATAATTTGTTATGGTCCACACAATCAAATGCTTTTGCACAGACAATAATACATAAGTAAACATCTTTCTGGTATTCTTTGCTTTCAGCCAAGATCCACCTGACACGAGCAATGATATGCCTCATTCCACATCCTCTTCTGAATCCAGCTTGCATTTCTGGAAGTTCTCTGTCAATACACTGCTAAAACTATTTCTAAATTATCTTCAGCAAGATTTTACTTGTGTGTGATATTAATGATACTGTTCAATAGTTTCCATAATAGGATCACCTTTCTTTGGAAAGGGTATAAATACAGATCTCTTCCAGTCAGTTGGCCATTTAGCTGCCTTCCAAATCTCTTGGCACAGCTGAGTGAGTGCCTCCAGCATGGTATCCATTTGTTGAAACATCTCAATGGGTATTCCGTCAACTCCTGGAGCCTTGCTTTTTGTCATTTCCTTCAGTGCAGCCTCAACTTCTTCCTTCAATACCATTGGCTCTTGATCATATGCCACCTCCTGAAATGGAAAAACATCAACCAACTCTTTTTGGTACAGTGACTCATTGTATTCCTTTCATCTTCTTTTGTTATTTCCTGCATCATTCAATATTTTGCCCATAGAATCTTTCAGTATTGCAATTTGAGGGTTAAATTTTTTCTTCAATTCTTTCAGCTTGAGAAATGCTGTGTTCTTCCCTTTTGGTGATCTAACTCCAGGTCTTTGCACATTTCATTATAATAAATGGCTCTGTCTTCTCAAACTGCTCTTTGAAATCTGTTCAGCTCTTTTATCTTGTCATTTTTTCCATTTGCTTTAGCTACTCTCCGCTCAAGGGCAAGTTTCAGAGTCTCTTCTGACATCAATTTTCATCTTTTCTTCCTTTCCTGTCTTTTTAATGACCTCTTGCTTTCTTCATGGATGGTGTTCTTGATGTCATCCCACAATTCCTCTGGTTTTTGGTTACTGGTGTTCAATGCATCAAACCTAATTCTTTAGATGGTCTCTAAATTCAGGAGGGATATAATCAAGGTCATATTTTGGCTCTCGTGGACTTTACTGTTTTCAATTTCAACTTGAACTTGCATATGAGCAATCAGCTCCACAATCAGCTTCTGCCTTGTTTTGGCTGAAGATACTGAGTTTCTCCATTGCCTCTTGCCAAGATGTAGTCAATCTGATTCCTGTGTACTCCATCCAGCAAAGTCCACATGTATAGCTGCCATTTGTGTTGTTGAAAAAAAGGTATTTGCAATGAATAAGTCACTGGTCTTGCAAAATTCTACCATGCATTCTGTGCCATTATTTCTATCACCAATGTTGTATTTTCCAGCTCCCGGTGATTCTTGTTTTCAACTTTTGCATTCCAATCACCAGTGATAATTAACACATCTTGATTGCATGTTCAGTCAACTTCAGACTGCAGAAATTGGTAAAAATATCCAATTTCTTCATCTTTGGCTTCGGTGGTTGGTGCATAAATTTGAAAAGTAGAATTAACTGGTTTTCCTTGTGGATGTATGGATATTATTCTATCACTTATAGCACTGTGCTTCAGGATAGCTCTTGACACATGCTTTGTGATGATGAATGCCATGCCATTCCTCTTCAATCTATCATTCTCAGCATAGCAGAGCATGTGGTTGTCTGATTCAAAATGGCCAAAAACAGTCTCTTTCAGCTCACTAATGCCTAGGATATTGATCTTTATGTGTTCCATTTCATTTTTGACAACTTCCAATATTCATAGATTCATACTTTGTACATTTCATGTTCTGATTATTAATGGATGTTTGCAACTATTTCTTCTCATTTTGAGTCACACCACATCAGTAGTTGGAGGTCTCAAAAGCTTTACTCCATCTGTATCATTAAGGTCGGCTCTACTCTGAGGAGGCAGCTCATTCTATTGGGCAATGTTTCAGGGCTATTCATAAAGTTTACTCGTAATACAGCAGACAGCGTTTCACTGTTTTCATTAGCCAATTCTTTGAGAAGTGGATGGCCCCTTCCTTCTTACGAGTTTGTGTTAGTCTGGAAGCTCCACTGAAACCTGTCCACCATGGGTAACCCTGCTGGCATTTGCAACACCAATGGCATAGCCTCCAGCCTCACAGCAGCATGCAAGCCACCACAGGACGACAAAGTGACAGACAAGTTCCTCTCCATTAGTTGTTCCAAACCACTCTGCTCACTTCCAGACCTCCCTTAAAGGCTGCTTCCAAACACCCCCACGCCCAGTTCCAGTTAATACTAGTATTATTCAAATTTACACACCAATCACTAAAGCCAAATTGAAGATTGTTATGTCAGAAATTGACCAAATACGCAATCAAGATGCATTGATTACTAGTGATTGGGATGTGAAAATTGGAAACAAAGAAGAATTACCAGTAGTCGGAAGAAACGGCTTTGGTGACAGAAATGATGCTGGAAAGCACATGACAGAATTTTGCAAGATCAACAACTAATTTATTGCAAATACCTTTTTTTCAACAATATAAACAGCAGCTACACATGTTGGCTTCACCAGATGTAGTACATAGGAATCAGACTGACTACATCTGTGGCAAGAGGCAATGGAAAACCTCCATATCTTCAGTCAAAACAAGGCCAAGAGCTGACTGTGGAACAGACCATCAGTTGCTCATATGCAAGTTCAAGGTGAAGCTGAAGAAAATTAAAACAAGTTCACGAGAGCTAAAATATGACCTTGACAATATCCCACCTGAATTTAGACACCATATGAAGAACAGATTTAATGCACTGAACATCAATGACCAAAGACCAAATGAGTTGCAGGATGACATCAAAGGAAAAGACCCAAATGGATGTCAGAAGAGACTCTGAAACTTGCTCTTGATCAAAGAGTAGCTAAAATGAATGGAAGAAATGAAGAAAGAAAAGTGCTGAACACAAAATTTTAAAGGAGAGTTCGAGAAGACAAAGTATTATAATGAAATTTGCAAAGACCTGGGATTAGTCAACCAAAAGAAGAACACAGCCTTTCTCAAGCTGAAAGAACTGAAGAAAAAAATTCAAGCCTTGAGTTGCAATACTGAAGGATTCTATGGGCAAAATATTGAATGATGCAGGAAGCATCAAAAGCCGATGGAAGCAATACACAGTCACGGTACCAAAAATGACTGGTTGATGTTCAAGCATTGTAGGAGGCACATATGATCAAGAACTAATGGTACTGAAGAATTCCAAGCTGCACTGAAGGAATTAGCAAAAAACAAGGCTCCAGGAATTGTAGAAATATCTAGAGATGTTTCAACAAATGGATGCAGCACTGGAAGGGCTTATTTGTTTATGCCAAGAAATTTGGAAGACAGCTATCTGGCCAACTGACTGGAAGAGATTGCTATTCCAAAGAAAGATGATCCAAGAGAATGTGGAAGTTATGGAACAATTATCATTTATACCACAAGCAAGTGATACTAAATTTTGCTGAAAATAATTAAAAAATGGTTGCCGCAGTATATGGACGGGGAACTTCCAAAAATTCAGACTGGATTCAGAAGAAGGTATGGAATGAGGGCTATCATTGTTGTCAGATGGATCTTGGTTGAAAGCAAATACCAAAAAGATGTTTACCTGTGTTTTACTGAGTAGGCAAAGGCATTCACCTGTGTGAGTGTAACAAACTGTGGATAATGTTGTAAATAACAGGAATTCCAGAAGACTGAATTTTGATAATGAGGAATCTGTACATAGACCAAAAGGTTGTTGTTCAAACACAGGAATACTGAATGGTTTAAAATCAGGAAGGGTGTGCGCCAACGTTGTTAAGCTCTCACCACATTTATTCAACCTGTACGCTGAGTGAATACTCTGAGACCTGGAATATATCAAGAACACTATATCCAAATTTGAGGAAGACTCATTAACAACCTGTAATATACAGATTACACAACCTTACTTGCTGAAAGTAAAGATGACTGAAACTACTTACTGATAAAGATCAAAGAGTAAAGTATGCAGTATGAATTACACGCCAACATAAAGAAAATGAAAATTCTCACAACTGGACCAATACGCAATATCATGATAAATGGAGAAAAGTTGTTAGGAATTTCATTTTACTGGATCCACAATCAACATCCATGGAAGCAGCAGTCAGAAAATCAGACGTTGTTCTGCACATTGCAAATGTGCTGCAAAAGACTTTTAAAAAAATTTTTATTGTGATCTGGGTGAAAGTTTACAGAGCAAATTCATTTTCCATGTAGCAGTTCATACACATTTTGTTTCTTGACGCTGACTGCAATTCCCTACAATGCAACAGCTCTCTATCCACTTCCTCCCTTTAGTTACCTCTTCCTTGTGTCCTTCTTCGTTATGCCCTCTGAGCTATTTCCCTGTGCAAATACTGCCTTTCTGTTCTCTCATGATTGATCACTCTAAGGATGTAAATATTCACCCTATATGCCTGTCTACTGCTTGGCTGGCAGGCAGGCATGGAAGTGAGTTTCAAATCCAGGCCTCAAAGGTAACTAGGGGCCATAGTCTTGAGGGTCTCACCAGACTCTATCAGACCAGTAAAACCTGGTCTTTTTTATGATTCTGAATTTAGTTCCACATTGTTTTCCCACTCTATCCAGGATCTCCTGCACTGATCCATTTCCAAATGGTTAACGGTGGTAGCTGGGCACCATCTAGTTCTTCCAGTCTCATGGTCATATAAGCTGAGGTTTTCATGCTCCCTCGAACTAATTATTTCCATGAATCTTTAGTTTTCTTCATTCTTCTTTGCTCTGGACGAGGAGAGACCCATTGTTGCATGCAGATGGCCACCTGCAAGCTTTTAAGATCCCAGACACTACTCACCAAAGTAGGATGTATAACAATGTTTGTGTAGTATGTTATGCCAATTGAGCTTGATGTCCCCTACGACCATGGTCCTGAGCCCACAACCAACAATTTGTGCCATCAGCGTGGTTGACTGTGCCTAAGAAGTTATCATAACTTTGCCCCCTGTTAGCTCTGTTATATATATAGACATTACTACAGCACATACAAATACATATACAGAAGTATCATCTGCCAACTTGATACATGGTCACGGGTATATTCCCTTTTGCCCAGACATACCAGATCATTCAGCCTGTTGCAAAAGACCTCTTTAACATGTTAAGAAGCAATGATGTCACCTTGAAGAGTAATGTGTGTCCAGCCCAAGCCATGATATTTTCAATCACCTCATATGCATGTGTGGACTTGAAGCACTTACTGATGAAAATCAAAACTATAGCTTTCAGTATGGATTACACATCAACATAAAACAAAAATCCTCACAATAAGCAATCATGATAAATGGGGAAAATATTGAAGCTGTGAAGGATTTCAGTTTCCTTGGATCCATAATCAACACCTATGAAAGCAGCAGTCAAGAAATCAAGGGACATACTGCATTGGGCAAATCTGCTGCAAAAGATCCCTTTCAAGGGTTAAAGAGCAAGGACATCACTTTGAAGACTAAGGTTGCATGACCCAAACCATGATATTTTCGATTTTCTCACATGCATGCAAAAGCTGGATAATGAAGTATGATGACCAAAGAATTATTGATCCATCTGAAATATGCTGGTGAAAAGTATTGAATATACCATGAACTGTCAGAAGAATGAACAAATCTGTCTTGGAAGAAGTTCAGCCAGAATGCTCCTTAGAAGCAAGGATGCTTGCTTCTTACATACTTTGGATATAGTCATCCGGAGGGGCCAGTCCCTGGGACGGCCATCATGCTTTGGTAAAGAAGAGGGCTGGCGAAAAAGAGGAAGACCTTCAATGATAGATTGACACAGAGGCTATAACAATGGGTTCAAACACAGCCACAATTATGAAGATGGTGCAGGATAGGACAGTGTTTCATTCTGTTGCATATGGGAACTGGAACTCACTCGATGGCACCTAAGCACAGCAACTCTGTGCTCCAGTCTCCTTAATCTCATTAGTAAATGTTGTGAGAAAGAAATAATATAAAGTGCTTAGAATAGTGGTTGGTTAGCTCATACGGTTTCTAGTTTTATTTTAAAATTGTGGTTTGGGCCCAAGTTTAGAGAGCAAGTTAGTTTTCCATTCAACAATTTATATACATTTTGTTTTGTGACATTAGTTTCAATCCTCTCAATGTGAAAGCACTCTTTCCACTCTTCCCTGAGTTCCCCACTCCCATTTGTCCTTTCCTGTACCTTCTTGTCTTCTAGGCTTTGTCATGGGGTAAATGCTGCCCTTTTGGTCTGATGTGGTTGATTGTTCTCAGAAGTCTATTCCTCATGGGTGCACTTACAAGCCTGTCTATTGTTTGGCTGAAAGGTGATTCATTATTATTATTAAAGACTGGAATGGTTATTTGTCAAAAATGTACAGAATACCATATCACTACTGGTACTTATGTTAACAATCAGGTGTTGATTACACAAGCAGAACAGAATACATACAGCAGAACAGACTTTCACACAAATTTTTAGGTGGTGCCCAGATGTGGCTTTAAATTTTCAATCACAAAGCAAGATTTATAGACTTTTCAACATGTAAATCTCTTTTTAAAAAAATTTTATTGTGATTTGGTGTTAGTTTATCTTTTAAATCTCCTGATTACATCAAGAATATATCTGTTTGGGGCTAGTCCTTAACACCTACTACAATTTAACAACATAGTTGTGCTCATAGTACATTTTTTTTTTTTAAAGTTACTTTTATTTTTGGTAAGTGAAACAAGTTTCCATTTACAGTGAATGTACAGTATCTTTTCTGAATGTATTTAAGTTCAAAGAGTTCAATTTTCATTTTTGGAAAATGAAAAGCAAAATAAGCAGAGCTGGAGTAGTTACATCACAAGTGGCTAACAAGCAATCTCACTGAAAAGATATTGATGAGAAAAAGCGTGCACATCTCATAGAACTCAGATGGGCTCAGAACTGGAGAGACACCATAGTATTGGGAAGGGGAAAGGAATATGTATATATATGTAAATGAGTTCAGGGCTATAAACAGAGGCTGGTCAGCTAACTCCATGTGGACTTCAGTTCTGAGAATCTGAGATAAGTCCTAATCCCTCTGTAAAAGACTTGACTTGTTCTCTGGAGAAATGGGCTCTGAAAAGCTCTAGACTCAGATATCAGGCCTAGTAGAAGATAAGGATTACACACTGAAGAATGAAATTCTACATTCTGAATGATAATAAATGGGAACAAATGTCCCTAAAACAAGAATTAGAGGATTATTCTTAGAGCAACTTCAGTGACTTGAGAGAACACACTCCCAGACACTGACATCTGGGGTCTTCCACACAGTAAGTTAGCCTATTTACTCTATAGGATACCTACAAGTTGAGAGGCCTCATTCACGTAGCTCTTACAATCAGTTTTTTATTGCCTTATTCTTAATATGAGCAGCTACGCTTATTTTAATTTTAAAGAAATCAGGGGGAAAAAAAAATTAAAGAGAAACATCCTCTAATAAGAGAGAACTACGTAAGAGTATATCTATCAAATGAGGGAGAAAAGAGCTTACAATGAAAGAAATCTTATCAAATTCAAAGTAATTGCTAAAGTAAAGGAAAATTCCAATAAAGTAGAGAAGTAAACAATCTCTGGAAGTGGAAGACAAGAGAGATGGGAAATAAAATAGATAAAAGATTTAATGCAATAAGTATGAACCCTACTGAATGGCAATTTAAAAAAAAAAGAGAAAAAGAGAGAGAGAGAGAGAGAGGAAGAGAGAGAGAGAGAGAGAGGGAGAGAGAGAGAGAGAAATCACTGGGAAAATGGAGGGGGCTAATTTATTAAAAAATACAAGAAAACTTCCTAAAATGGAAGGATGTGATTAAAAGGGCACCTCGCTCCCAACTCAATGCAAGAGAAAAATAAACTCATACCAAGGCTCATCACTATGTTCTAAATTCTAAAACACAAGGAATAAAAATATTGTTCTGTAAGTAGACAAAGAAAAACCAGCCTTGATATTAGAACAGAACACAAAACTGAACAGCCTTCTCAAAAATACTGAAAATTTGAGCCATGACAAGAACAGACACATGCACACCTATGTTCATCGCAGTACTATTTACAATAGCCAAAATATGGAAACAACCTAGGTGTCCATCAACTGAGGAATGGATAACCAAACTATGGTACATATACACAATGGAATACTATGCAACCCTAAAGAAAAACCTAGAATCTGCAAAACACCGCATAACGTGGATGAACTTGGAGGACATTATGCTGAGTGAAATAAGTCAATCACAGAAGGACAAATATTGTATTGGTCTGTTATTGTAAAAGTCAAGGAAAGGCTTATCTAAGGAAGGAAATTTTCTTTGTTGGTTACCAGGGGTGGAAGGGGAGAGGAGGGAACACTGTTAGACAGGTAGAGACAAGTACTGATTTGGGTGAAGAGAAGGCCAATATATCAAATGTGAGTGATAAACATGGTGGCATTGAGAAAGAGGAAGACATAGAGGTACATGGGAGGTACAGACAACAAAGATGAACCCTTGTGTACATACAGTACTATGTTGTCAGTCAAGGCAAATATGGGTATACGGGTGGATAGATGGATGGACAGGCTGAACTATTAGGTATGTCTATGAAGCAGGGAGTGTACCCAAGACCATGCATAGGGTCGGCAATAAGTGTATTTGTATGATCTGAATTCCCAGGTGTATAGCAGAGCTGACAAGGGACAAGCTTGTAGTCACTTCTTGGTCACAGCCAGCTACACAGAGAGAGTGAGTAGTTGAACCTGTGGGCTCAGGACCATAGTCACAGGGAACATCAAGCTCAATTGGCATAACATACTACACAAAACATTGTTTCCCAACCTACTTTGTTGAGTAGTAACTGGGATCTTGCAAGCAGCCATCTAGATGCAACGATGGGTCTCTCCTCGTACAGAGCAAAGAAGAATGAAGAAAACCAAAGATTCATGGAAACAATTAGTCCTAGTGACTGGTACACCATGAGATTCACAGCCATTATGACTATGAGACCAGAAGAGCTAGATGGTGCCTGGCTACCACTGTCAACCACTAAAAAGGGGATCTATGTAGGAGGCCCTGGATAGAGAGGGAGAATAATGTGTAACAAAACTGAAAATCATTTGGGGGAAAAAAAAAAGGGAGACCAGGTTTGCTGGTCTGATAGAGCTTGGTGGAACCACTGAGACTATGGCCCCTAGCTGCCCTTCAGGTCTGGAATTGAACCAACACCTATGGCTTCCAGCCAAACAAAACACAGGCATATGAGTTGAACATTTACCTGAGGTAGATACACTCCTTGGAGAAAACAATCATGGGAGAAAGAAGGGCTGCTTATGCACAGGGAGACAGCTCAGGGGGCAGGAATGCATGAAGGGATGGACACAGGGAAGAGGTAACTATTGGGAGTAAGTGGGAGGGGAGTCGTTGCACTGGGGTAAATTGTAGTCCATGTCATGAGACAAAGTATAGGTGAACTGCTACATGGAAAGTGAATTTGCTCTGTAAATTTTCACCCAAATCACAATCAATCAATCAATCAACAAATAAATAAATAATGAAAGTTTGAAGAAAAATAAGAACTTCAAAATTCTGAGCAGAAAAATTTCAACTTAAGAATTTTATACCCACTGAGCTAAAGTGAGAAACGAACAAAACTTTTAAAAACATACACGGGATCAACAAATTCATATCCTCTCTTAAGATGCTCGTAGAGAAAATATTACAGTAAACAAAGGAAACAAATTAAGAAATGGGTTCTAGGATACAGGGATCCCTTGGTACTGGAAAGCAACTTGTACTGACACAGCAGGATAACACAAGGCTGAAACCAAAGCCAAAATCATTGCCACAGAGTCAATTCCGACTCACAGTGACCCTTTTGGGTGGAGCAGAACTGCCCCACAGGGTTTTCAAAGCTATAAATCTTTATGTAAGCAGACTGCTTCACCTTTCTCACATCAAGTTGCTGGTGGGTTTGAACTCCTCCTGGTTAGCATCCCACTGTTTTAAACACAATGCTACCAGCTAGGTGGGTTAGAAAAACAAAGACAGAACTAATAAAATAGCTTATGTATGAACATTTTATAATATAATATCAATGAGATAACAGATTGGCTAGAAAAAATTAAGGCTAGGCAGATAAATGAGAAAAAATGAGGTAATGATTAAAGCCAGTAAAAATTAAAAACTGTAGAGCAAAGGAAAGGCAATCAAAACCTATGACTTTATCCAGCAATGAGAATATTTAATGTGAATATAACAACGTAAGGAAGCTCTGGTGGTGTAGTGCCTAAGGCATTTGACTGCTCATCAGAAGGCTGGCGGTTCAAACCCACCAGCCACTCCTCGGAAGGAAGACTGGGCAATCTACTTCTGTAGAGATACCATCTCGGAAACCCAAGGAAGGGTCACTAGGAGTTGGAATCGACTCGATCAATGACAGTGAGTTTGTTTTATTTTTTTATGACAACATAAACACTAACTACTGATTTTACTAAAAATTATGAAAGAAACTTAGGAAGGATGGATGTGTGATAAAGTAAGAAAATAAAATGTTAATTGTAGATTCTAAATTAATGATATAGATGAAGATGTTGGCACAAGCCATGAAGGGTTGTGTCTGGATGATAAAAGTTCGGGAAATACTGCAGTAGAGGACCAACTATCTTCCTCTGAACTGAATGAAAACTAGCTTAACAGAGGAACATTTCTGAGTCTCCAGTTGCAGTTAGGGTACCCATATAATTTATCATCCAAAAAGAAAATATTGAGAATAAAAGGGTATGCCACTTATAATTACATAAGGACAACAGGTGAACAGTTCCAAGAAAAGCAGAACTTATGAGAACCTAAAGTTTAATATGGGCGGAAATCTCTTTAAACCAAGAAAAAGATGTGTGAAATTCTAAGTAATCAAGTGGCCACCATTCACTGAGTGACTACTTGCCAGACCCTACATTTAGTATTGGAGATAAAAACAAGTATTACCAAATACCAGCCTTTCTAGGCATTTACTTCTAACTAGCCCTTACTTGTTCAAAGAAGGAAGAAGCCATCCAGTTCTCAAAGAATTGGCCAGTGAAACCTTATGAATAGCAGTGAAACACTGTCTGATGTGTTACTAGAAAACTTTATGAATGGCCCTAAAACGCTGTCCAATATAGTGCCAGAAGATGAGCCTCTCAGGTTGGAAGGCACTCAAGATACGACTGGGTCAGAGATGCTTCCTCAGAGTAGAACCAAACTTAATGATGTGGATGGAGTAAAGCTTTCAGCACCTCCATTTGCTGATGTGGCACAATTCAAGATGAGAAGAAACAGCTGCAAACATCCATTAATAATTGGAACATGGAATGTATGAAGTATGAATCTAGGAAAATTGGAACTTGTCAAAAATGAAATGGAACTCATACAAATCGATAGCCTAGGCATTAGTGAGCTGAAATGGACTGGTTTTGGACATTTAAAATCAGATAATCATTATGATCTATGATGCCGGAATGAAAAGAGGAATGGTGTGGCATTCATCATCACGAAGAATGTAACAAGATCAATCCTGAAGTACAATGATAGTAATAGTATCATTGACAGGACAACATCAATATCCCTACAAGAAAAACCAGTTAATACTACTATTATGCAAATTTACACACCAACCACCAAAGCCAAAGATGAGGAGATTGAAGACTTTTACCAACTTCTGCAGTCTGAAATTGATCGAACATGCAATCAAGATGTGTTATCACTGGTGACTGGAATGCAAAAGTTGGAAACAAAAAACAATCACCAACAGTTGGAATATACGGCCTTGGTGATAAAAATAGCACTGGAGATCTCGTGATAGAATTTTGCAAAACCAATAACATTCTTTGCAAATACTTTTTTTCAATGACACAAATGGCAGCTGTAACACGTGGACTTTGCCCGATGGAGTACACAGGAATCAGATTGACTACATCTGTGGTGAGAGGCAATGGAGAAGCTCAGTATCTTCAGCCAAAAGAAGCTAGGAGCTGACTGTGGAACAGACCATCAACTGCTCATATGCAAGTTCAAGTTAAAGCTGAAGACAATTAAAAGAAGTCCACAGGGGCCCAAATATGATGTTGATTATACCTCTCCTGAATTTTGAGACTATCTAAGGAATAGATTTGATGCACTGAACACCAATGAACAAAAACCAGAGGAACTGTGGGATGATATCAAGAACATCATCCAAGTGGCTTCTAGCCAAACAAAAGACAGGCATATAAGTTGAACATGTACCTGAGGTAGATACACTCCTTGGACAGAATGATCATGGGAGAAAGAAGGGCTGTTTATGCACAGGGAGACAGTTCAGGGGGCAGTAGTGCATGGAGGGATGGATACAGGGAAGAGGTAACTATCTGGAGGAAGCGGGAGGGGAGCTGTTGCATTGGGGTAAATTGTAGTCAGTGTCATGAGACAATATGTGTGTGAACTGCTGTATGGAAAGTGAATTTGCTCTGTAAACAGCATCCATGAAGAAAGCAAAAGGTCATTAAAAAGACAGGAAAGGAAGGAAAGACCAAAATGGATGTCAGAAGACTCTGAAACGTGCCCTTGAATGGAGAGTAGCTAAAGCAAATGGAAGAAATGACAAGATAAAAGAGCTGAACGGAAGATTTCAACAAGCAGCTTGAGAAGACAAAGTCAATTATTATAATGAAATGTGCAAAGACTTGGAGTTAGAAAACCAAAAAGGGAGAACATGTTCAGCAATTCTCAAGCTGAAAGAAATTGAAAAAAAAAAATTTAAGCCTCAAGTTGCAATACCGAAAGATTCTATAGGCGATATAGTGAATGATGCAGGAAACAGCAAAAGAAGATGGGAGGAATACACAGTCATTGTACCAAAAAGAACTGGTAGATCTTCATCTATTTCAGGAGGCATATGATCAAGAATCAATGGTAATGAAGAAGTTGAAGCTGCACTGAAGGAACTGTCGAAAAGCAAGGATCCAGGAATTGACGGAACACCCACTGAGATGTTTCAACAAATAGATGCCGTGCTGGAGGCACTCACTCAGCTATGCCAGGAGATTTGGAAGACAGCTACCTTGGCCAACTGACTGGAAGAGATCCGTATTTGTATCCATTCCAAAGAAAGGTCATCCCACAGAATATGGAAATTATCGAACAGTATCATTAATATCACACGTAAGAAAAATCTTGCTGAAGATTAATTAAAAAATGGTTGCAGTAATATACTGACAGTGTACTTCCAGAAATGCAAGCTGGATTCAGAAGAGAACGTGGAACGAGGGACATCACTGTTGATGTTAGATGGATCTTGGCTGAAAGCAAAGAATATCAGAAAGATGTTTACTTGTGTTTTATTGACTATGCAAAAGCATTTGATTGTATAGACCATAACAAATTAAGGATAACACTGAGAAGAATGGGAATTCCAGAACACTTAATTTTACTCACGAAGAACCTGTTCACACACCGTGCAGCTGTCATTCAAACAGCCAAGGGAATACTGCATAGTTTAAAATCAGGAAGGGAGTGTGTCAGGGTTGTATCCTTTCATCATACTTATTCAATCTGTATGCTGAGCAAATAATCTGAGAAGCTGGACCATATGAAAAAGAACATGGCATCAGAATTGGAGGAAGTCTCATTAACAACCTGCAATACACAGATGACACAACTTTGCTTGCTGAAAGTGAGGATGACTTGAAACACTTACCAATGAAGACTGAAGACTACAGTCTGCAGTATGGATTACACCTCAATATAAAGAAAACAAAAATCCCCACAACTGGACCAATAAGTAACATCATGATAAATGGAGAAAAGACTGGAGCTGCCTAAGACTTCATATTACTTGGATCTACAGTCAACATCAATGGAACATTCATGACATCAGATGGCATACTGCATTAGGCACATGTGCTGCAAATGATTTCTTTTAAGTGCTGAAAAGCAGGTGTCTCCTTGAAGACTAAGGTGCATCTGACCCAAGCCACGGTATTTTCAATTGCCTCTTATGCATGTGAGAGCTGGACAATGAATAAGGAAGATGGAAGAAGAGCGGATGATTTTGAGTTGTGATTTGGCGAAGAACACTGCAAGTACCATGGACTAGTAAAAGACCTAACAAATCTGTCCTGAAAGAAGTGCAGCCGGAATGCTCCTTGGAAGCGAGAATGGCCAGACTTTATCTTACCTACTTTGGTCATGTTGCCAGAAGGGACCATTCCCTGGAGAAGGATACTATGCTTGGTAAAGTGGAGGATCAATGAAAAAGGGGAAGGCCCTCAAGAAGATGGACTGACCCAGTGGCCGCAATGATGGGCTCAGGTATAGCAAGGATCGTGAGGCTGGCACAGGACCAGGCACTGTTTTGTTCTGTTGTACATAGGATCCCTATGAGTTGGAGACAACTTGACGGCTCCTAAAAACAACAGCCCTTATTAGGTCATGTTGTTGTTAGGTGTCGAGTCAGTTCCAAGTCATAGCAACCCTATGTACAACAGAACAAAACACTGCCAAGCCCCTGCCATCTTTACAACTGTTGCTGTGCTTGAGCCCATCACTGCAGTCACTGCTGTCAATCATTAGTTTACCTTTTCTTTGTGCCACTCTAGCACTACAGGAGGAACAATAAGGAACTGAAATTAATCAAAATAATCTATTTTCCTACTGGAATAGTGTGGTAACTGCCTACATTTTAAAATGCCCTACTGAGCCACAGAAGAAAGCTGCATACATAGTTAGGAGAGCAACACAGAACAAAAAGCAACTACAAAATCAGCAGAAAGTAACACTCAAGAGAAGTGCTAACACTATATAGCTCATTGGCTTTCTCTACTGACACATACTTTCTTTTTGGGGTTGTACTCAACACCCCAGTCTTGAGAGTTGGATTAGAGACTTGTGAATAAATACACTGCATCACCATTCTTACCCCAAAGACCTGCTATTTGGATATTTTATGGAATTCTGGGATAAAAGGCAGATGACTGATATCATGGTTCACCAACAGCTGGATGTTCTAACAGGCAGGTCTCAAATAAGCTGTAGCGTGCTTGGATACTGTACTCCTCAGTCCACGGAGTAGCTGGAACCTCAAGATGGTGGACAGCCTCTTTTGCTCCCTACAGGGAGCAATACTAATTATATTACTTGATTAAAAATAGTTACTGGAAAACAAGCATTGGTGAGGTTGTGGAGAAACCTGAAACCTCTTCCGTTTCTGGAGGTAATGTAAAATGGTACAGCCATTGTGGAAAACACTTTTGTAGTTCTTCAAATTTGAACATGCAATTACTATATGACTCAATAATCCCAATACTAGATCTATGTTCAAAAAAGTGAAGGCAGGAACACAAATAGAAACCTGCACACCAATGATCAATAGTCAAAAGGTAGGAACAACCAAAATATCCATGAAAAGATGAATGGATAAACAAAATTTAGCATACCTATACAATGGAATTATCATGCAATTATAAAGAGAAATGCAGTTCTGATTCATGCCACATGGATGAAGCTTCAAAACATTATGCTGAGCAAAATAAATCAGTCACAAAAGGACAAATACAGTATGCGCTCTATTATATGAGATAAGCAAATATATAAACCAAAGCTAGCAGTTCTAAATAAGGGGCGGAAACGGACCAGACTCAAACTTCTGGGAAGTTCTAGTGACTATACAGGTCCCCTCTTTGATTTTTGACTGATCCCATTTTCTCATCTCTAAAATGACACTATCAGATAGAAGGCTTAATGTGTTTTTAAAACTTTCTATTCTAACAGCTAAATGTGTGATACTACGATCATTTTCAGGATATGTTATGAAAAACTGTATTTAAGAAATGTTTTGTCCAAAAGACAGACATGAGTTGAACATTTACTTGAGGTAAATACACTCCTTGGAGAGAACAATCATGGGAGAAAGAAGGGCTGCATATGCACAGTGAGACAGCTCAGGGGGCAGGAGTGCATAGAGGGATGGACACAGGGAAGAAGTAATATTGGAAGTGGGAGGGGAGCTGTTGCATTGTGGTAAATTGTGGTTAATGTCATGAGACAAAGTGTATGTGCACTGCTATATGGAAAGTGAATTTGCTCTGTAAATTTTCACCCAAATCACAATAAAAAAAATTAAATGTTTTGTCAAATTAGCCTCATAATTTATACCTAATCTAAGCTCAATATGCAGATAGATGAGATCAGAAGTCACATTATTCCTATTCTCATGTTTGAAAGGGTGGGACAGTGCTTAGCACTTCATCAGTTCACTACAATTCTATGTGGGTGAATAAAGAGTTGAAAGCTACAAGGAACAACCACACATTTTTCAAAGACTCACAGTCAAGGCTATTCAAAACTGAAAGTGGGTTAATTTTTAAAGTTGTTAACAAATTTCTTTGGAAAAGTGAGCTGACAGCACAAGGCTTGGGGTTTACACAAGTAACTTCAAGTTATTATCTTATTTCAGCTCGTTTTCTACTGGTGTAAAGGTTTAACTGCTTAGTTTCTAACTGAAAGTTGGAGGATCAAGTCCATGCAGAGGCACCCTGGAAAAAAGGCCTGGGTATCTCCTGAGAAATCAACCACCGAAAATCCTTTGGAGCACAGTTCCACTCTGACACACACAAGGTCACCAAGAGTCAGAACTGACTCAATAGCAAATGGTGGTGGATTCTAATTCAGAAATGAAGAGATGGGAAGGAAAAAAAAGTTTAGAATACATTGCATATTCCACCATCATTCTCCTACAGCTGAGAGGATAAGCAACCAAAATTTATCCCCAGAAAATTATGATCTTTGCCGAAGCAGATCAGAATAAAAGTACTGTACCCTGGAAAGACTATGCATATACAAAGAAGTACCGCAAGTGGGTTGTAGGCTTATTTATTAAATTTTACAGCTATAAAAGAGTAGAAAGCCTATTCAAAGATTGTGATAATAACTAGCCAGAATTTTTGCTAGTTGGGTCATTTTTACCTAGACTTGCCATTGAGTTGATTCTGACTCACAGCAACCCCCTTAGAATTTCTGAGGCAGTAAATCTTTATGGAAGTAGACTGCCCAATCTTTCTTCCGCACAGTGGTTGGTGGGTTTGAACAAGTAGCTGGTAGGTTTGAACTACCAACCTTCTGGTTAACAGTCAAACGCCTTAGGCACTACGACACCAGAGCTCCTTATTAAAATTTAGTTATAAAAAAGTAGAAAGCCTATTCAAAGAAGATTTTGATAATAACTAGGTAGAATTTTTGCTAGTTAGTAATAATTTTTTCATAGGCTTGAACCATAACTTATCAATACCTAACATTCTTCTAAAGATGTCATTAAATTAAATAAGGGCAGCCATCATAATTTTTCATAAACGTTTTCCTGTATGTTATTTATTAGATTTTCAAGCCACAAAATAATGCATGCTAATTGTATATAAAATTATAAACACTATCAGGCTTTTTAATAATTGTGAGGAAAATGAAACCCAGAAAAGCCAAGTGCTTGCTTAGAATTCAGTAGGACATAGCTGGGACCAGGCCCCAAATTTCATATTCCCAGGCTGGTACTATTTCTAGTATCACTATCGCCAAATGTGGTTCAAGTATTAAATTAAATTCTGACATTTTTATTGAGTAGCAAAGAATTAATCCCGGAGGGAAAAAAAGTCTATAATTTAATTGAAGCTGGAGTTCCAGGTAATAATTAAAACAATCGTCATTGAGTTGATCCTTACGTACGGACCTCAGCATTTTGCTCTACACCAACAGAAATTTCAATGATTTTTGAGGAACAAACAAAAAATGGGTAGTAGGGGGAAAGGGCAAGCCAGTAACTTGTTCCCTCAATGAATTTAAAGACTGTCATTTGATAATAAGTCCGTCCCTCTGTTTGCAGGTCTGTTTTTCCTACACAGGCTAGTTCCACACTTTGAATTTACCTATCCTATGGGCGAACTCTGAGCTCTAAACTAATCTTAATTTTCATGAACGTTTTAAAGAAGTTGAAGAATAAATCAATCATACTCTGAAACACTGGGACTAGAAACAACTTTCACAGCAAAAGTGTGTAATTTGCATGGGTAGAGAAGAGAACTTCTGATTTTAACAGCACACTAGTATTTACCAAACTTTTGAAAACATCAAGGCTTTTTATAGAATTTTTGTAACACAGATCATGTTCAAATATAAACATGTGACAGCCAGAAGCTGTAAAAACATGTGGCAGATATTAACCAGTAACAATTTTAAAAATAACATGCTCAGCATTTGTCTACCATACAGCTCTTTTCACTTTTATAAAACACACTAGAGAATCCATTTTATTATCAATTATACAATGCACTTAACCTCAAAAGATGAAATATGTATAGGAACCTATGAGTGCCAGGAAATGATAAAATTTTAAGTTTGGTTTTCAGTATAGGAAGAATTTGAAAAATAATTTACAACGCTGAAATTGGAATTGATCATTTCTGTCAGATCGTTTTTTTGGGGGGTGGGGTGGGGGGGTGGGTTATAAAAAAGTCTTAGTTATTTCTTCCCTGGGTGACAGGTTTCAGAGGTAGGACTCAAGAGAGACAGCTCAGGCTGCACCACAGAATGCAATCCAACGTTTGTTGATCAATTACTATCATAGTTACAAATATAACTGTGGACGTTCTGGGCCAGCAAAATGGCCCTATTTTTAAAAGCCTAGGTACTGCAACAGCTCTTTTTGTGAACATGTGCACGGAAACTCTACAAGGTTTTAGGCATCACATCGTTGTTTTTTTTTTTTTTTTTTTTTTAACTACTAACGCTTGTAGGTTTTTAGCTTTAGGGCTGTATTACCCACCGCAGGGCCTAAAACATGAGGCAGTTGCGCGTGAGCAGTATTTTCTTTTTTTAACTTCAGCAACTATAAATGGCAAAAGCCCAATTCACATCCTTCTTGCCCCTCTATCCCTTCTTTACGAAGATGACTGTAATTCTGGCGGGACCTGGGGCTGAAATACTATGGTTCTGGAAGGACAGCGCGAGTGTGTGGGTGTGTGTGAACACTGCAGGAGGGGGTAGCAGACGTGATCAAGGAGTGGGAGGGCAGGATGGTGCCTCTTCTAGGGCGGGAAGAGACTGCGAGAGGTGGCTGTTATGCATGACGGGGTCCTACACGCGGGGAAGATGGTGGTGGCCGCAGGGCAGGGCGATTACGGGGCAGTCCTGTTACAGGGCGGCACTCCTGGCCGCCTGTGACGGATGATTCAATAGCAACAAACGAGGCACGACAGTGAACCCGGGAATTCCCGATGGTAAGGGAAAAAAAGAGCGCCGAAAAACAGGGTTATTATGGGATGGTGGAGGGGGGCTCCCTAGGGAAAATTACGGGATCTTCCTCACCCGCCAATTGCTGTACAGTCTCTTCACTCGCCGGTAATAAGCGTCTTTGTCCAGAGTCACAGCCATAGCCCCAGACGCCGCTCCTCCTCGGGTTCCGAGAATCACGCGAGGTCCCGGTTTCACCAGCCGCTCTCGGCCCGGAATCCCGCACTCCCCCAATGACCCGGAAGTATCGACCTCAAAAATGCCCTTTCCGCTTCCGGGTCCCTAATTCCCCC
>NW_006921879.1:1602807-1617557 GCF_000298275.1 Orycteropus afer afer
TTCTAGAGGTTGAGGGAAAGGAAGGAAATAGACTAATGAAAGCAACAAAATATGCAACGCAAAAAGTCCAGATTTTCGCGGGGTTTTGTCAAGCTAGCCAAAGCCGCGCACGATTAGACGTCATCACGTGACGATATGTCCCGCCCTTACTCTCAGCCCCGCTGCGGTTTCTAGCTCAGACTTCACTTTTCGCCGCTGAGGCAGCCGCGGGGGTTTGCGAAGGAGGCGGGAGGCCGAGGTCCCAGCCCCGCCCCACTTTGGCTGCCGAGCGCGGGCGTAATGGCCCCACCCCATCCGTCAGAGAAAGGAAGCGGAAAGAGCGGGATATGGAATGATAAGGCAGTAGGACGACTACAGGATAACCGGGTACGCTCCCCTCCTAGATATAGTAAGGAAGCAAAAGCATCTGCTGCTCCGGAGTTGGAAAGATACTCGGTGCCAGGACGCTGGGCCAGGGACTCCGCGCGGGTAGCCGGCGCTCAAACCAAGGAGCCTGCTTACCAGAGAAACTACTTCACAAGATATGTGAAGGACTTCACCATAGAAAGGAAAATAGTGCCCACCTTCATCTAGGCACTGGAGTGGTATTAGGAATGTCGTGGGAACCAGATGCCCGAGGGGCTCCGCGAACTTTTATCTGTTCTCAGAGCCCTTCTCCCCACCCCAAGTTGTGACAGTGACTTTACAGCCAGACAGTTCCCTTGCCCCAGTTCATGAAAATTAACATCATTCTTAAAGCTTTCCAAAAAGCACCATTATTTCAGTTAATTCAAACAAAATACGGCTTTTGATGAACTCTTCCTTTTTGGGAGTCTCTCGGTAATTTGAATCTGCAACATTTTTGCCTCAAATTTACCTTAAATCATTCCCTTGCCTTTAGCAAGCTGGACAACCTACATTTATACATAGCCCAGAGAGTTAACAGATAACTTGTGTTCCCTAACCAAGGTAACTGAGAATGAACAGTATTACGAGCTTAAGGAAAGTGGTATTAAATTACCCACCATGAACAGATTCTTAAAATTAGTATTTATATTGGGTTTGAGCAAATATAGAAGAAGAGTGGAAAAGGATTAACTTAAATTTATTAATGCCAAGGGGAAGGAAGGTAATAGTTCCTGACCCTCCAGCTGTATCCACAGTTCGGCCAGGAACAGGCTCTGCCAGAGGCTAGGGCCAGCGCTACATAGTCTGTGGTTATTGGAGGTGTCTAGGGAGGGGTGAGCGCACCAGTTGCTCTAGTCTCCTTTCCTTCCCCAGAAATGAGGAAGCGGTGGTGTATTATTTTAGGAGTTCACCTGCTCACCCAATCCTCTCAAATTTGGGAGTGATTGGGTATGTTTTTTTTTTCCTTTCCACCTTCAGGAGTCCTGCATCTCCCCACATCTCCCCTGCCCCTCCCACTTTTCCATAGTCCAAGGGCCAGAGTAAATGAAAACACAGCAGCACCCAAGCAATGGGGACAACGCTGGGGCTTCAATCATCAGCATCTTCACTGGAGTCTGAGTTGGCTGGCATCATAGGATCATCAATGAGTGAGAAGTCCCTTTCTGAGCTATCATAGCCCTGAGATAAATCATCATCTTCATCATCCTCATCCTCATCGTCCTCCTCAGGTTGCAGTGGTGGCAACCGCAAGGCAGTGCCAGAAGTGGTAGTCGCTGGTAAAGAAGGGTAGCCAGTGGCTCTGAGGCCTGGGTGGTGATGGTGGTGATGGTGGGGGTGGGGGGGGGGGTGGGGGTGGGGGTGGTGGTGATGAAGCATGGTGCTGGAGTCTACATGAGGGGATGATGCTGCACCACCCATCACAAATGGCATAAAAGGCAAAGATGCAGAAGTAGCACTGCTGTGACCCAGAGATGACACAGACTGCAGGCCACTACTGCTGTGTTGGAAGGTGTTATGTAGAGATAGGGAGCCAGGGCCTCCACCCTGCATCAGGGCCATCATCTTAGAAAGGTCTGGTCGCATCCTACGGGCCCGCTTCTTGCTGCTCTCTGGTGCAATAGGCCCTGGCAACACCCGGTTGAACACAGTTTCAGGGTGGTGACCCTAGGAGAAGGGAACAGAGAAAGAAAGTAAAAACAAAGAAGGGGGAAGAAAGGGGAAAAAAAAAATGTTGTCCAGAGTTCTGGCTTGGAAATAACTTTTTCACTGAATGTCTCTAGGAGGGACAAAGCAAGTATAGTCAGACTAGGCTTGATAGTGGTAATGGGGAGGAGGAAATGCTAATTTGAGCTGGTTTAAGCATTCTGATGCTGAAGCTGAGATCAAGGATTTGATGCTGACACTTGTGTGAACAAAGAGTTTTTGCTTTTTTCCACAACTATACCTTTACTCTAGCCAACCATCTCAACAAATGCTTACCTTTGTTAGTAAGGGGTTTGGGTAAGACAGTGCATGGGTCATGAGTATATGTGCATAATAAAAATATTCTTTACTTAGGTGTATACTGAAGACAGGTTCAAATGCCTTACCACCTGAAATGTGACAAAACTATACTGACATTCACAGTACTATTTCTCCATCATTACAGGAGAGTAGAATAAACTCAAGGCAGGATCGGTTAAGATGTTTGGATTTCTAGAACACCAAAATAACTCTGGCTAGCTTCTCACCAAATTTAATATAAAATAAGTTTATTTTCACATTGATAGAAAACTTACATATTTGCTGAATTTTAAATTGCTTCTTCTAGATGTTCTGACTATAAATTCTGGTTAAATTCATTGAAGACGGAACTTTTATTATTTTTAGTGCCTATATTTTGCTATTGGCCTACGCACAACACTGGATAAATTGGCATTAAACTAAGACAATTGGAAACCGTGTCTCTGGATTCTGTTCCAGTTTAAAACTAACACTTGACATGGGAATATACATTTTTGACTTGGAAAAACAAACATCTTGATAGTTCTATATGCTATGTATGGACTTAAATCTACCATCTGAAGTCCTATAGGCTCAAGTATTCTGTGTGAAGAATTCTGTATTAATCATCTTACAGTTTCCTATGATTATCCTTTCTTAGTGTTATCAAGGTAAAATTAGATAATATTTGAGGAAAAGCCTTTTTTATAGACTGCTCTATGATGTTAATTTCAAAACAAATGGCACCCGCCTCCTAACAATCAACCTTTCTCATATCAATCATTCTGCTTATTACACTCTTGGTTCCATAGACAGTAAGAGAAAAAATTTAAAAAATTATTCCATGGTAACACTATGTGAAATCTACTTTCACCAATATAAAAATAAATAAACTTCATGAATTCACCTTACAAATAAGGTGAATTTATTTGTATTAAATACTATAATAGCACGTGCAAATTTTCTCCTCAGAATTTGTGAAATGCAAGAGATACTATTCACTGTAACTTAGTTTTGTTAAAAAATTACAATTTATATAAGTGACTAAATGGAGAATAATTAGGTAAATTATTAGATAAATCAAGTATACATAAGGGTTAATTCATTTTAAATGATAATTTATATAAATTTCAAAAATAAAACTATTGTACAAAGTAAGGAACACAGTCTAGAAAACACTTTGCAGTTTTATTTCGGGACAAAGTAGTAGTAACTATGGGTACTTAATCCACAAAGTAGGCTATAACCATGATAAAAATTAAGTACATTTGAAAATAATGGAATAATTTAATGACCAAAATTGTTTTCATAAATTATTAAAACAAGCTCCACCCCTACCCCCTTTTTTATTGGCATATTATTAGTGATTCTCAACCTCGTATGTTTTCCTTGTTAGGCCCCCAATCATTCCTAAAATAGAATCATAAAATAGTGAAAGACCAAAAGCTTTGTTTTTCAGAATGTGGAAATTGAGAGGTTAAAGGATTTGCTCAAAATCTCTTAATCAACAGAAGAGCACAATAAAGCCCTAAAGATAATACATCCAATTAATTCTTACATTTTAATATGATTATAGTAAATACATTAAAGTTAGTTTTGAGAATTTTATGTTCTTCTAGAGTTGAAGATACCATGGAGCTGCAAAAATACCAATAAAATACCCAGTTTCTTTATTTGTGAATTAAAGAGAACCACTCTCAGAAACATACATTGAAGAAAAGATTAATAGTCTTAAATAATTTCCAGCCATAATCTATATTGAAAGCCTTGTAATATCACATCTAGTGAGGGAAGAGAGTAGCAATGTTCTAGCCTCTCTCACCTTTTTTCCATTCCTAGAGTTACCTCTCTGTACTGGTTCCATTCCCAAACAGTTCAATTCTGCCTTATTATTTTTTTTACATCTCTGCCATTTCTGTTTTCTGCGATCCTCCATATACTGCAAAAGAAGAGTATCAGTTATCCTAGAGGTATAAAGATCTCCTCTAAAGTAATTAAGTTACTCATGTCTTTTGTTTGATAATATATGCTTAACGCAAAGGATGAGTCCTAGTGGAAAAATGCTATCATGTGGATCTTTTAAAAAAAATTAAAAAAAAAAAAAAAAAGAGAGATGGTTTATATAATAGTTTAATAGTAAACATTTACAAAGCTTTTAATTTTAAGAATTGCTTTTAACATTTTATTTTGATCCTCACGACAACTCTGTGAGGTAGCTAGACTTGGGGCCCTTATTTTATATATGCAGAAACAATGGCAATAATGGCATGCTTTCTCCCTTTCACACAACTTAAAATACCAAGAGAATGACTTTAAATGCTGTTGGATGGAACTGCCACTCACCGCTAGAAATCGGGGATCGACAGCAAACTCTGGATGACCCTGTAACCACATCTCCAGTTCAGCCCGGCGAGGGGCATCCTCACCCACCAGCAAAGTACCATCCACCTTATTGATGACAGGGATCCGGGTCTCCAGGTCCACATCAAGGTGATTAGGCTCTTCCATGCACTCCACCTCCAGCTGCAAACCCAGAATCCACCCCCATGAGCACATACTCTTCTTTGGGGCAAGGAGGGAGAGGGTGCAGAGCCACTGGTAGCCATAAAATAACTAATATCTTCTAGTCCCTCAATCCCAACTGCCTTCATCAATTACTGGCAATAAAAAGACCTTATCTAATCATCATGTTAAAAGAGTTTCACCACCACTCACCTCCACTAACTTCTTTCTGTTCCCCTTCTTCTTATGAAACAATGGATGTCCATCTCCCATTACTCCATTAGCCATCAACTTGTGCTTCTGGAATGTTAACTTCAATCCTTCCTCCTAGGAAGACACCCCATATACCCAGGACATCATATGGCACATGTTTATAAAGTACAGAGTAAATTGTGGGAGATCTGAGGGTCATCCTCTTGGATCAATGATGGTGCATAGGAAAGCCATCTGACTAAAAGCTGGAAATATAATGAAACTTGTGTACTTTTTCTTAGAAAGATTTCATTTCTTAACCTAGTGTCCCTCAAGTAGATTTAAGAGAAAAAAATAGAATTTACTTCAATAAGACCCAATGAAGAGTAAAACCCCCACTTGGTATCTCAGTATTATCATGACAACTCATCATAGGGGCAAAATCATGATACTGCTATCATAACTTTTTTTTCTTGTTTAAGTACTTAATGGCCAGTTGATAGGGTTCAGCAGGCAAGGGTATTAGGGAGGGGGATTTTCTTTTTCTATCTATAAAACAAACAACACTGATATAATTTGAGTAGGAATTACTCCTTTTATTTTCAATGTAATAAGGCCCATATTTACTTAAGTATTATTTTAATAGCTTTCTCAATTTTAGTTTTTAAAAACCAGCTTTAGATCTAGAAATGTGTCACCCAAAAGATCCTGTGGTCAATTAAATTTTCTTTAAAAATACCTAGTTCGCAGGTGATACACGTCAAGAACCCTTCCCTTACTTTAATGCCTTTTCCTAAACTGATCTTTGTCACTCTCACTGCTAACATTTTTTTTCCCCTCCTCTTCACAGGGAGGGTTTCTGACACATGTAGGGTTTCTATGAATTGGAGTTGACTCAATAGCAATTGGTATAGTAGGGTATAGTTTTTAAAGTTAGCTGACCAAATGAATTCAGTACCCTATTAGTGAAACTAGTTAGCAAGGATTATAGCCTTCTTCCTCCCTTCCCAATGCCTAAATGCTGTTCTTACATCTTTGATCTGAACTGTAAACTCCTTCTCATCCATGCCTCGGCGAAGTTTGGTGAACTGGGCTGCTGCTGTGCTGACTGCGGATGCTTCCTCTTCTGCCATGGAAGCTGCACTGCTACTTCGTGGTGTGGGGACTGGAGAGTCACCGTACTCTCCTGGAGTCAATGAGGGACTGTCTAGCAAGTGGTTGCCTGGCCCCAAGATTCCTCCTGTTAGCACTTCCTGGGTCCGACGGCTAGAAGGCCACTTCCCTGAGAGTACAGCCTGGCAGACGAGGTCGATACGGTTTATCAGGACACGATCCTAATTGGAAAAAGAAATCAATACTGGTTTTAGGGCCTGAGAAACAGTTATATGATGCTGTAACAAAGTGCTGTTACTACTAATGTGGGTAAAAATTGTAAGGCAGAAAGCTTGAGGAGAATACAAACGGTCAGATCACTTAAGTCAATTGGGAAGGGTTCCATGAACAAAAATAATTAAACACAATTAATAAAGAAAACCTGAACCATCTGTTCCTTATTCCCTATATATATGATGTTATACTCTATTTCTGGACTCTACATGTCCAGGAATGAGGCTGTTACCTTGGGCCACTCAGAGGCTCTTTGTCTTTCCTGAAGCAGCAAAAGCTCTGGGGTCATTTGTTCTCCATCTTCATTTGGGAATCCATCTTGGGACATAGTGAGAGACAGGAGACTCTCTTCATCATAGAGCTTGGAGTGGGACCGGTCAGCAGCTGGAGATCACACAAAATGTATGAGCAAAGATGGAAGAATAAAGTTAATAGCAATGGTATTATATGGGCCATGAACAAAGGCACTCAAAATAATGTAACTCTTGATATTCTGTCAAATCAAAATCTGAGTCTCTTAGAGGATGCATTCAGAAAATAAAGGAAAGAGCAGAGAGGTGGTAAACAGGTAAGAGGGCCAACTGCTTGTCACATGCACTCACTTAGCTTCGCTTCCTTCTCGTCCTCACTCTCATCAGTGCTGGAGCTGGAGCTGGATGAGGATGAGGAAGAAGAGGATGATGGTGACAGCTTGCTCAAGTCCAGCTCAGAGTCTGAATCATCCTCATCCTCCAGTTTGACTGGTGGAACACTCCGGGAAACCAGAGGTGTAGTATCAGAGGAGGTTACTCGCATCTCATAGTCTTGTGGAGTTGGTTGGCTCCTGGCCACCACCTCATGCTCTAGCTTTAAGGTCAGACTCTCCAGACTGGGGACCTGGGCAGCTGTCTCCTCAGGTGGCTTTTCGACAAGAGCATCTGGGCGCAGGGGCAGTGGTGAGGCAGTGCGCGAGGTATACTGCTGGTGTAGCAGTGGAGTAGAGCAGCGTGATAGGGATGGAGCTGGTGCTCCTGCCTGATGGTTCTGCATATAATTCATACGGGCAGCCAGAAAAGAGAAGTCTGGGTCCTGCATGATGTTGCAGTCTGTTTGGCTCACCCCATGGCGGGCTGCCCCTCGCAGAAGCTCCCCATCGTGCCGAATAGGCTCCCACCATTTGGGTAATTCTGGACCTGGAGGCTGACACAATGACAGCCTATCTTCCAAAAGGGGATGGCACAAAACTTGTTCCCGTAAGCGCCGAAGCAATTCAATACGGTAAAGAGTCCGTGAGGCCCTCTCTTCAGTGATGGGCTCAATGAATAGATTAGGGTCCGGGGGTTCTACAAGAGACAAGGGTGGGAGGAGAAATGAACCAAGAGTTGGTTCCGTAGCCATCCATTCCCACTTACCCTAGAATCTCCAAGTCTTGCTTACCATCACCAGCTGCTGGGGGAAGACGGCACACCTGGCGGCACATGGCCACAAAGCCATGGAAGTACTTTGTAAGGCTTTCATCTGTTTTTTTGTCCAGCCGGGCAAAAGTGCGGAAGCGATCCCAATTAAATTGCATGGTGTCAGGGTCATACTCCACACCAAAGGTAGACACAACTCGATAGAAATCAGTTTGTTCACGCCTTGTCCATCTATAAAGGAAAGAGGAATATGGCAACAGTGATCAGGAGACCACAGGAAAATTGGTTACTTCTTAGTGTGTCTTTAATACACATGACCCAAGGACAAAAAAATTGGAATGTAGAGAAAAGAGAAAAGAGGAAAAAAAAAAAAAAGCCCAGAAGTTAGCAAAAGAGGCAGTAAGAGGTACTTTAACATCTAAGAATTAGAAAGCTGAGAAAGAAAATGATACAGACAAATAACTCATTGATAATGACTACACAGGAGACCTAGTCTCCTACCTGGAAGTTACAGTTATGCACATAACTCAGGTTTTAAGTCCTGGAGAGTAACAATGCAAGGCAGAAATAAAGGTCTCTCTATAAGGGTTTCTAAATAAATCCTTCCTAACAGGCCTATAGATGAAGACAAGCTATCAGCTCAACTCAAATTCCCAGCCACATTATACCGTTGCTGTTTCTCCCGCCGTGCAATTTCTTTTAGCTTAAAGGCTGCCTCACAACGCCTCCGCCGCCGGTCCCCACGTTCCGCAGCCTCTATCTTCATCTGTTCTCTTTTATAGCTGCGCTGATAGGCTGTTACCAGTCGCCGAAGCCTAGCTGTTAGGGCCGAGCCTGGCGGCCAGAATAGGTGGCCTGGCTGTTGGGTCACCTGGGCTACAGGAAGCAAAGTAAAGTGAATAGGAAGTACAGAAAAGGTAGTAGAGTTAATATTGGTATTTCAACCCACTCAAAGACCAAGCTCTTAGAAATCACAGGGTAAGAGAGAATTCAGTCAATAATTCCCCAACTCTACCACCCCATACAAAATTGCACTAGTTGACCTAGAACTTTACCTTCATCTCCATCAATCACTGAGATCTCCTCATCCATCATCATCAAGGGATCACCCTAGAGAAGGAGATCCACCCCAAAGGATGGAGAGGGGAGGGTAAGGGAGGGAAGTTGGCAATCAAATCACTTTCTTGGAGTGTCCTTCTACAGCATCAAGGGGCAAGAAAAATTTCTAATGAAAGGAAGCCTCACAAAAATGTGGAAGCAACCAGGTAAAAGCAGAACAAGAAGTAGATCCTGAAATGTCAGTTACTATTAATGGCTCAAAGATAATGGGACACAAGAATTTAGTAGTCAAATACTATCCTTCAATATCCAGCTTGGGACCCACCTTCTTTAAAAAGCCATTCCTGAATTCCTTTGGCTGGTACTACAATCTTTTGAATTCATATTTTCTATCCTCAAATGGTAATTATTCCATTTTGCATTATAAATTGATTATGAATGAATAAAGAGGTCAATATATTTCAGTATTCAAACAATGAGAGAAGGCTTAACTATTCAAATGAGAATTTCTTACCTCATCATCTTGGTCCTTTGGGGGTCCCTGGAGTGGTTTATATTCAGGATCTTCACAATCCTTATCAAAGTCAACCCTAAAATTACCCAGAGGTGCAAGAAAATTGTTAATGATGTATCTTACGTTACTAAGAGAAACCTAGGATGAAGACCTGGCGAAACATACAAGCCAGAATGAACAGTTTTTATTTCATGATAATAGGAATGCCAGGCCAGGTATTAAGCTTTAGGTCAGTTAGGTACAGCATTCAACAGAATAAAAAACAGCAAGAAAGTGACAAAATGCCACTCTCAATTGCTTGACAGTGAAGTGAAAAACTTCCTTTCTCTTGGTAACTCCTTTTTTGGTTTAACCTTTTGTCCTGATCCCCCCTCCCTATTTAACTTTTTTATTTCATCTGAATGGTCCATGCATTCTTTTTGTGTGGCTGTGTGTGCTTTAGGTGCAAATTTACTGAGCAGAATTTGTTTTACATTCAACATTTCGTGTACATTTGGTTTCATTCCCCAATTACGATCCCCAACCTTAAACCACTCTCCTCTCCCTTCCCAGTAACCATCCTCCTCCCTGTGCCCTTCTTAGCTATGTGCTCCTGTGTGTCATGCATTCTTAAATGCTTGTTTTTACTATTTTGATCTACTGAGCAGAAAAGTAACATAGTAAGTGATTTGCAGTGAATAAATGGTTCAATTTCCTTTGAGGAATATAAGTAGGTCCTATACTAAACAAACTGAAGTTGTGATCATCAAAAGATATCTCTGAATCACGAAGGAGTGGGTATTTATAAAATAAGACAATTATTTCACATGCCCCTCAGGTCTCCTCCACATGAGAAGTTTTGTTAAACTCACTGGCACCCAAACTAGGGCAACAATGCCCTACCCGGTGACTCAGTATTAGCATGGCAACTCATCATCAGGGCATGTATCCAGACAGTAAATGTCTTCATGTGGCAGGAACCACTGGGAGAAGATAAACAAAGGCTAAAATTCTCTGAAGCTCTACCACATAAGCTGCATGGGAGAGGTACCTGGTCATCATCTTTCAAGTGTACCAGTTATCCCCTCAGCTGCTATGACTGTACAGAAAGCTCTGGAAAACATATTGAATACAACAAAATACCAGATTTGAGAGTAACTTCCACCCTTAGATGGAGCTTATGGTATGTGGTTTAGACCAGATTTTAGAGTATTTTCTGTTGGTTCCACTCTTTGTTAAGGATTTATCATTCATGATATATAACCAACATTAAGAATCCCAATGGGTTCTGTCAGGCAAAAGTCATGTTTGTTATATTTTAGTACTAACAACTAATAGTATTCATAGGATCTAAAAACCAATGATTACCCTTCTACTATGTCAGAGAAATTGTCCAACACTCGATGTTCTGCTGCAATAGCCTTATCATCTGGTCGGCCAGCCTTTTCCAGGAAGCATAAGGCTGGGTCTGCCCTCATTGTATTGTATTTCTCATAACCTAGAAGAAAAAGGGCCACAGTTGAAGAAAAGAAGTTCATTTTTCATAGAAGAGTTGACACTTACCTGTATGTTGCTAGAATGAAATAATGTAGGCTACTTTGCCCGATGCAAAATATACTTAAAACGTTATATAACTGTCAGGTACATTACTATATTTAACATTTTAATAGCAGTTAAGGTCACAAAGAGTTTTATAACTAGTGACTGAAAGGAATTTAAGAGTCTATTTACCATAGTAAAAGATTTATACACAATTATTTAATAATCTTTGTATTATCACTCTTACTACATAGATGGGAAAACTAAAAAAGTCAAATAATTTAGGGCCACCTCACAAATTTTCAAATAAAGGATAAGAAATTTGGATTTGTAGCCAAACAGGCACTTGGTGAATGTTCAATAACTGCTGAATGAATGAATGAACATAACATATACTCCAGTATATTTGGACTCTTCTAAACCTCTCTGTTTCACAAGTAAATCTAAGACTAAAATGCTCAAGCAGTTTTTCTTATCCCATTAAGCTTTTCACAAACAGGTGTCCTAAGTATCATAAAAGAAAAAAGATACTTCTAATTCACTGGGCTTGAAATGTAGTACTCACTGCTTTTACTGCCTGGAATTTGTTATTAGGCAAAAGTGCAAAGAGAGCGTCTCCCTTTTAATATTCTATTTTTGTTTCATTCAAACACTGTTGCTCGCACCTATGTCAGAATGAGAGCTGAACATTTTAGACAAATGGGACATTTAGATAAGTAGGGCAATTTCAGCAAGCCACAGGAAAGCCATACATACTAAGTGCAACTATTATTAAGAGGAGTGGGTATACATTACCTCCCCTGATTTGTGGAACCTTAACTTAGACCCCACTACATACAGACTGGTAACAATGATTAGAGAACAGACTGGAAGTTCTCTACCTCAGAATTTAACTATCCATCTGGTCTTTCTATTTATAGGAACTGATTGCTCTGCTCCAGAGATTTAAGAACTACCTTCACCCTCAAATACAAATTTATCACAGATCAATCAGAGGACTGAATTTTTTGTCAACAGCATTTTGGTAAATGCTCCATCTGTGAATATAAATCTTCATTAGGGAAGGAATAGGCTACAAGATACTTACCATGCTTAAAAACACCAATGAGCAAGGACTTGTCAGCCTCACTGTCCCACCATGTTGTTGGAACCTCCAGCTGATCCACTACTGGGAACCATATGTCAATTTCACTAAAAGTAGAAGAGAGCAGAGTAAGTACAGCAATGCAGGAAATTGAAAAATCATCTTTGGAAAGATTATCCACTGATTTAAAAGCTCATGCCGAAGCCCTATTTCCTTCAACTAGTATACAAACTTGATAAACAGATTTTAACTAGCAGATATTCCAAAGATAGTAAATGTTGAAATACACAAACTAGTCTTCCATTGAATAAGGTAGGGTATAAAGAAAACTACAGCATAGCTTTACCTGGCAATGGCACCCCCTAACACCTTCTCTGCCTGGTCTCCAATAACCTCCTGCCTTAGGTAGTACAGCATTCGTACTCGCAACAGAACCCTGAAAGGGAGAAACAGCTGGCTCAATAACAATGTAGAAAGTCTGAGGTGGAAAATACTTCAGTGTTTTGCGCAACTTCATCCTTACTTATTACACTGATGTTTCAAGTGCTTCTTATAACTCTCATCTTGGAACAGAGTGTCAGGGTTATATTTCCGGATCCAATCTGCCTTATGGATGTCAAAAGTGCTTTGTGACTTTACTTTCTTCCCTTTGCGTCCACGAGGCACAGGGATAGATAGACCTGGGGAAGGGGAGACATCAAAAACTTGGATTGAGAAAAACTCTTGGACCTGAAAAGGATTATATAACCCATAGAAAAAGGAAAAGTAATGAGTTGATAATTACCTGAATGATTCTGCAATTCTTTTGTCTTGCCATTTTCAGCAGGGCTAATCAAGTCCCAAATAAAGCCTTTGATATTTTCATCTCCACGATAGTGTAGAAGACAGTACACAAGGATAGCTCGGCAAATTGTCTCCACATCTCGCTCCGTCATACGTCGTTTGAAGCGTCCATGAGATAAGATATCTCGCCAACGTCCCCAGCTAGAGAAATAAGAAAGTAAAATTTATTAATATTTTTCTGGAGGCTCTAATTCAGTGATATCCTCCTGCCTTTCAGAATCACACCTCCCAAAGTGGAGGATAACTAGATCTTGGAAAAATAGGGTAACAACATAAGATCTCTTTAGAGCCAAAGTTTTTCACGCTATCCCCTCTTTGGTCATAGCTTCCACTCTGAAAGGCACATGGAGTGTTGATCAGGAGGGAGATGCACTACATCTCTGATTGCAAAGTAGGTTCTTACCCATATACCAGAAGATGCTTTTCCACCCGAAAGCAGTCAGTGCGCCCATAGGCATGATGACGGTCATGTCGGCGGGAGCGAGGCCGCTCATCATCCTCACTTTCCAAATCAGAAAATTCCACCAGATCATCATCTTTCAGGGTGCTGAAGTGACGAGTCTGTTTTCGTACTCTAGGTGTGTCAATCACCAAGTTATTCTATACAGAGAACAGAAGATGTACCTCTTTTCATGACATGCTCAAGGGCAAGAACTTAAAGATAATCATGGATTATAATAGCCTTAAATATATTTGTTGTTGTTGTTGTTGTTATGTGCCGTCGAGTCAGACCTGACTCATAGCGACCCCTCCTTGGGTTTCCCAGGCAGTATCACTACGGAAGTAGATCGCCCCATCTTCCTTCTGAGGAGTGGCTGGTGGGTTTGAACCGCCAGCCTTCTGGTTAACAGTCAAGTGCCTTAGCCACTATGCTACCAGAGCTCCCTTAAATATATTTAGATATCCAAAAAGATTATTTAGGACTCAAAAACTAACTTGCATCTTACACTAAAACCTAAACTGAGCAAGCAGCCATCCAAACCAGGACAACTGATCTATAGTTATCTAAGCAACAGAGGAAGGAGAGTCAGAAATAGGAGGAGGACATAGAACATGTGGATAATTGCCTTCATGAACAACTGCCTCCTACGCACTGAGATCAGAAGAATTGGATGGTGCCCAACTACCATAACTGAACATTTTGATCAAAGATCAAAGATTCCGCTGAAGAATTCTGATTAATAAGGGAAAAAATTCAGAACAGCATTTCAAATTCTAATGGATGCTAGACTTTCTTGAACCATGGAGAGTAGATGAAACTATTGCCCTGAGATAATTTGAAAAAATATCTCCTAAAGTCTTCTTAAAACCAAACAAAAGTTTAGCTAAGCTAGTAAAAAATGTCAGCCCTGAGCATTATACTCATTGTAAGAACTATCTATATATATAGGATCAAAGTAACAAGAGAAACTCAAAAGATTGGCTAGGAACCTTAGGGGCCAGCCAATAAGTTTATCTTAATGGGGGAGGAACAACTCAGAAAAGGAGAGTGAAAATGAATGCACAACTCAAAGAATGTAATCAATGTCACAGAACTGGACATAGAGAAATGGCTGAATGCTCGTGGGTAGGAAGACTGAACACTGAAAATGGGAACACTATCCAAAACAATCTATACATTCAATGTAATCCTGATCCAGATTCCATCAACATTCTTTATTGACATGGAAAAACCAATCACTAATTTTTATGGAAAAATCAATCACTAACTGTATATGGAAAGGAAAGAGACCTTGGATAAGCAAAGCACTATTGAAGAAGAAGAACAAAGTAGGAGGTCTCACACTGTCAGATCTCAAAACCTACTATACAGCCACAGTAGTCAAAACTGCCTGGTACTGGTATAATGACAGACACCTAGACCAATGGAATAGAATTGAGAACCCAG